>NC_080044.1:42110617-42219982 GCF_012489685.1 Lotus japonicus
AGATGATATCGAAGCTGTGGGGCCTACTCCAGGGATGGAGAAGGTCGAATTGTCTGAAGAGGGAATGGATGCTCCTTCCGTGGAAGAAGAGGTCGAAACCGCTAAGAAGGTGGTTTACCCTCGGTCGGAGGAAAGCCTGCTGGAATTCCTGCAGCGTTGCCAAAAGTCTTACTCTGAAGTGATGTTGTGCCCAAGGTGCAGTGTCGTATTTGACAAGGTGGCTGCTCAAGCTATAGAAGATGCTGAAATCAAGAAACGCCGCGCAGTAATACTGGAAAGGCCTCCTAGTTTTAGGTCCAGAGGACGAGCTGATTCTCCCTTCATAAGGGGAAGGGGATCCTTTGGGTTCGGAAGAGGGCGTGGTCGAACTTATATGCCACCAAGTCGAGTTCCGTTCAACAAGTGGATGGCAAGGAGTCAGGCGCCTCACCCTAAGGTTAAGGTGGTCGAATTGGGAAGTGGGTCTGCCTATATGGATAATTCTCGAAATCATAAGAATTATACCTATGTCCCAAGGCCGTATCTAGGTCGAAACCCAATGACAAAAACTCAGTGGAGGCGTCACCAGAGGGAGAAAGCCTTCGAGGCAGGCCAATCCAGTTCTGAGAGGCCAGTCAAGTACCAACTTTTGGGCCAAAGTGGTGGGGCTCCTATGGTTCCTATTCAGGTGATTAAGCAGAGTATGAAGAATGATGGGAATTGGGTGACTACTAACCAGGAAAAAGGGAAAGAGAAACAGTCTGAAGATGTCGAAATGAAGGACAACTTTGAAATGTTGGAGTCTGAGTTTGAGTCCATGTGCAGCTTAGTCTCGATCCTTCCAGAAGAGTTCGATGTGAAAACTGAAATCACTGATGATGAAGAGGATTACTACGTCGAGGAGGATGATGACAATCCACTGTGCTATTATGTGATGACTAAAGGAGGAATCGAAGATGATTGTGCCGTTTTCAAGAAACCAGATATGGAGATGAAGAAGCATTTGAAACCGCTTTTTGTGTGGGCCCGCATTGAAGGAGTAGGCGTCAATAAAGTCTTGGTTGATGGCGGGGCCGCCATAAATTTGATGCCAAAGTTTCTGCTTAAGAAGATTGGGAAATCTGTCGAGGATTTGCAACCTCATAACATGATGTTGACTGATTACGAGGGAAAAACTTCTAAGTCTTTGGGAATGTTATTGGTGGACACCACAATTGGTACTGTTTCTCGACCTACTCTGTTCGTGGTAGTGCCATCGAAAGCAAACTACAATCTGTTGCTAGGACGAGAATGGATTCATGGGGTAGGGGCTGTGCCGTCCTCCCTTCATCAAAAGCTGTCAATTTGGAGGCCAGATGGGGTGGTCGAAAATGTTGATGCTGACCAGAGTTACTACAAAGCTGAAGTGGAGTTTGTTGACCGAAAGAATTTCGAGAAGCGGATGGCAAACATCGCTCCGTATGAATCAGAAGGAAAAGAACACATGGAAGGTTCCACTAGTTATGCAATGAATCTTCACCCGGAGTACGGATTTCTTTGGAATAAAAACTTTCGTGCTCGGAATGCCACTGGAGAGTGTCAAATCGTCGAATTAGATGATTGAGTCGAGCGTAGCTCGAATATCGGCCTATGCGGCCGAGATAAGAATAAAGACGGCCTTGGAGGCCGAACAATATATAGGAACGGCAAAGGAAGCCGAATATGAAGAAATTTGCAAACCGGAGGAGTGCCTAGACTTGGTTCATTTTAATGAAGACAGATCAGAGCCGGTTCTTGATTGTATATATGATGATGAACCCCTTGGATTCGAGCAATCTTTAGATCCCATGTTAAAAATGCAGGCTCAGGATCCTTTGGAGGAGGTTGATTTAGGAGATGGGACCAAGAAAAGGCCGACGTATGTAAGTTCGTTGATCGATTTGGGTTTTAAGAATCGGATTGTTAGTTTGTTGCAGGAATACAAAGATTGCTTCGCATGGGATTATGACGAAATGCCGGGTTTAAGCCGGGAGTTAGTGGAGTTGAAGTTACCAATTCGGCCTGGTAGGAAACCAGTGAAGCAAGCCCCAAGGAGATTCGCCCCGGAGGTGTTCTCAAAGATAAAAGAGGAAGTGGAGCGCTTACTTGGAGCAAAGTTCATACGAACAGCCAGGTATGTCGATTGGTTAGCTAATGTAGTTCCTGTACTTAAGAAAAATGGTAAAATGAGGGTTTGCATAGATTATAGAGATTTAAATTCGGCTACGCCGAAAGATGAATATCCCATGCCTGTGGCCGAAATGATGGTAGATTCTGCCGCAGGAAATGAATATTTAAGTTTACTGGATGGATATTCGGGGTATAACCAAATTTACATTGCAGAGGATGATGTGTCGAAGACTGCATTTCGGTGTCCAGGGGCACTAGGAACATATGAATGGGTGGTGATGCCGTTCGGTCTTAAAAATGCCGGTGCAACTTATCAGAGGGTAATGAACACTATCTTTCATGAATATATTGAGAAATTTATGCAAGTGTATATCGATGATATTGTAGTAAAGTCGAAATCTCAGGATGTTCATATCGAACATCTTAAGTTGTCATTTGAAAAAATGAGAAAGTACGGCTTGAAAATGAACCCACTCAAGTGTGCCTTTGGTGTAATTGCAGGGCAATTTCTGGGATTCATTGTTCATAAGAAGGGCATTGAAATCGACCAGAACAAGGCGAAAGCAATCTTCGATACTCAACCACCGTCGAATAAAAAACAGTTACAATCTTTGTTGGGCAAAGTCAATTTCTTGAGAAGGTTTATCATGGATCTAAGCGGGAAAACCAAGGTATTCTCCACATTGCTTCGACTCAAGAAAGAACAAGAGTTTCAATGGATGGAAGAACATCAGAAGGCGTTTGAGGAAATAAAAGCCAGCTTAACAACGGCACCAGTCATGGCTCCTCTCATTCGTGGAAAACCAATGAAACTCTACATTTCGGCATCAGAGGAAACTATTGGCAGTGTGTTGGCTCAAGATGATGAAGATGGAATCGAAAGGGCTATATATTATTTGAGCCGAATCCTTAATGATGCCGAAACTAGATATAGTTTAGTAGAAAAATTGTGTTTATGTTTGTATTTTTCATGTACTAAACTTAAGTACTATATTAAACCTATTGATGTAACTGTTATTTCCCATTATGATATAATAAAGCATATGCTGTTCAAGCCCATTCTTCATAGTCGAATTGGAAAGTGGGCGTTGGCCCTTACTGAGTTTTCTTTAAGTTATCAACATTTAAGGGCTATGAAAGGCCAAGTAATAGCTGATTTTTTGGTTGATCATAGTGGGTCGAAAGAACAGGAGACGGTGGTGACGTTGAAACCTTGGGAAATGTATTTCGATGGTTCGAGGCATAAGAAGGGGACCGGGATAGGTATCTTGATAATTTCACCCCAAGGAATCCCGACAAAAATTAAGTTGGGCATCGAAGGTGAGTGTTCGAATAATGAGGCGGAGTATGAAGCTTTATTGATAGGGCTCGAAACGGCTCTAAACTTGGGGGCTAGAGAGCTCTTAATTCGTGGAGATTCAGAGTTGGTTATTAAGCAACTAACTGGTGAATACCAATGCGTTAGTGAGAATTTAATGAAATATCATTCGAAAGCAGTTAAAATGTTAAGAAGTTTTGATGAAGTCGAATTATGTCATATCCCTAAGATCGAGAATGCTGAAGCGAATGTTTTGGCACAAATTGCGTCAGGTTACCGGCTACCTCGGAAAAAGTTTAAAGAGCTAGTAAAGGTCAAAAGAAAGTTTATTCCTAGTTTTAAGGAAAGGAAAGTGGAGTTCGAGCAGGAGGTATTGGTCATTAGTAATTTGGATGATAGTGATTGGAGGAAACCTGTTGTGAAATACTTGCAAAACCCAAATGCACCAACAGATCGAAGAACAAAGTATCGAGCTCTAAGTTACTTGATTTTGGATGACGAATTGTTTAAAAAAGGGGTGAATGAAGTTTTACTAAAGTGCCTAAGTGAAGAAGAAGCGTTTCGAGCAGTCAAGGCCGTTCATGATGGTATGTGTGGGGCGCATCAGGCTGGCCATAAGATGAAGTGGACATTGTTTCGACAAGGAGTATATTGGCCAAATATGTTAAAAGATTGCATTGAATATGCCAAATCTTGCGCCGAATGTCAGAAGCATGCTGGCATCCAACATGTACCGGCAAGTGAGTTACATTCGATCGTGAAACCCTGGCCATTTAGGGGGTGGGCGTTGGATTTGATAGGTCAAATACATCCTTCTTCGTCTAACAACATGACTATATAATAGTGGCTATCGATTACTTCACTAAATGGGTCGAGGCCATTCCGCTGAGAGGTGTCGACCAAGATACGGTTATTAGTTTTATTCAAGAACACATAGTATTTAGATATGGGATCCCTGAGACGTTAACTACTGACCAAGGGTCAGTATTTACTGGAAGGAAAATGGCTCAGTTTGCTGAGGATTTTGGAATAAAACTGTTAACTTCAACGCCATATTATGCTCAGGCGAATGGACAAGTCGAAGCAGCTAATAAAGTTTTAATTAACTTGGTTAAGAAACACATTAGTCAAAAGCCGAGAAGGTGGCATGAAACTTTGAGTCAAGTTTTATGGGCTTATCGAAATTCGCCCAAAGAGGCCACTGGAGTAACTCCTTTTCGACTTACGTACGGGCATGAGTCAGTTTTACCGATCGAAATATGCTTACAGTCCGTTAGAATTCAAAGGCAATTCGAGATTCCGTGTGATGATTATTGGAATATGATGTATGACGAGTTAATTGAATTGGACGAGGAAAGATTAAATGCTTTAGAAGTTATGATTCGACAGAAAGAACGAATTACTAAAAGTTATAATAAAAAAGTCAAGTCTAAGGCATTTAACGTTGGAGACTTAGTTTGGAAAGTGATCCTTCCAATGGACAAAAAAGATCGAGCATACGGAAAATGGGCCCCTAAATGGGAAGGGCCATTTAAAGTGATCAAGTGTTATTCAAACAACGCGTATTCGATTGAGGAAATTGGAACGATTGCTCGAATATTGACGATAAATGGAAAATACTTAAAAAGGTTTAAGCCAGCGATTCATGAGATAAAAATCGATATAGAAATGTAGTGCATAAGCTGAAAATAAATATGGCGAAAACGCCATTAGAGAGTACATAGGGAAATAAAGTGGCACAGGCGCCATGTAAAAAAAAAAAAAAAAAAAAAAAAAAAAACATGATCAACAGAAATAAGAAGACTAAAATGGTGGAGTGGCTTTCATGGGAGCATATCGACCCTTGAGTTTCTTAAGTCGCTTGTCAACCTTCGCCTTCTTGTTTTGAAGCTCAGAAATTTCGCCTTCAAGCCGATTCTTGTCTTTCACGTGAGAAATGGCCTTGGCAGCAACTTCGGTTTTTTGTTTCTTGAACTTGGCCAGATTGGCTTTGAGGGATTTTTCCTGTTGTTGAAGTTCGGCAATCTGTTTCAAAATTTCATTAAGTTGCATTGAGTCAGCTTCTTCGAGTAATTTGATGGAATCCACTTCGGTTTTAGCTTGGTCGAATGATTCAGCTGCTTGTGTGCACTCAGTGAATTTGGAGGCTAAGTCTTGACCGACAAGTTTGGCTTGGTCAAGGGTCGAAAGTGATTCGTCAAGAAACTCTTGAAATTCTTGAATGCCCTTTTCTTGTTGATCAGTGAGGTCCTCATTGCCAAGGTCAGCGATAAGTTGCTTAATTTCTCGGCCTAAGTTAGGATTCGAGTTGAGGGCAGAGAATAAATCTTGCTCGAACGTAAGAGATCGCAGCTTGTTGATCATGGTGGTGGCAGTGTTCAGAGTGCTTGTGCCTTCGTTTTGCATAGATGATTCTTGGCTTCGACTGGTGCTAAGAGAGACTTGACCGCTGATGAGTTGCTCAAGGGCTAATACTGGGTCATCCATGGCAAGAGCGTCAAAGTCTTCGATAGGAATGGACTGAGGAGACTTCCTGCCAGCAACAGGGCTCCAAACCTTAAGGGCTTTTTCTTGGGTCTTCGAAACTTTGGCAATGGGTGAAGGGATAGGCTGACGGTCTTCGTCAGTATCTGACTTTTCGGCCGAAGCACCAAGGTCCTGCGTAAAGGACTCATTGTCAGATGAAACATAACTAACTATTCGACCAGAAGGATATTGAATTCGTAATGGTTGAAAGTTTAAAAAGTCATCAAGACTTTGGCAGTCTGAAGAACTGGAATCAGAAGAGTTCGAAGACAAATGGATTACTTGAGGAGGGGGCTTTGGTTTCGAGGAAGTGTCCTGAAGAAGAATGCAAAAGGTAAGTACAAGGATTAAGGAATAACGAAGAAAGGAGTGTTGAACGAAAAATACTTACTTGTTCTTGCTGAGTTTTGGTCGGAGAAGAAGCTCCCGAACTTTCGCTTTGAGAGGAGCCAGAATCTTCTTGGTCAGTTTCTGCTTGTTGCTCCTCTTGATTCGGCTCAGCCCCGGCACGTTTCTTTGCAGAAGAGATCGGTGGATTCTCTTCGTTAATGTCCGAGGCTTTAGAGTTAGCATTGTCTTGTGCAGCTTCATCTGGATTGACAGTCTTGGAAGAAATGTTCTCGTCTTCAGGAATTGGGTCTACCTACAAAATATAAGGGAAGAAGATGAGTAAAAAAAAAAAAAAAAAATAGGAAAATGAAATGAGAAAGATAGAAGATAAGATTACCAAAGTTCTTTCTGAGTCGTCCTTTTCGGATGAAATTCTTATTTTCTTTCGAGCATCCGAAGTCGAGCTTTGAGAACCTCTCTTTCGAGCCTGGAAAATATATAAGATATGGATTTGGAGTCGAATAAAGGGTAAAACAACGCATTAACGAATATACCTTAGGGACGTTCTTTTGTTGAACTGGAATGCCTGTTGAATTGTCGGAACCTTCGTCTTCCTTGCATGGAACCTTGGGTATTGGTTCGGCTGAAGGAAAAGGGGTATAAGTACGAGAGTAAAGGAAAAAGAACAAAAGTAAGACGAGTCTATCTAACCTTGATGAATTTGTGTAAGGACTTGGACGTGACATGAGTTAACATGAACGTATCCGGGGTAGTTGTGCAAGAAATATTTAGTCGAAGTAACCCTTTTCGGAAGTGGTAAAAGACTTTGTATAAAACATTTGTATGTAAAATGGTCGAGCCACTTTGGGTAAATAACAGGTAAAGCCAAAGCCATGTCACTGGTAGGAAAAGCTGGAAATTTTGGACAATAATGTCGAAGAGTACAAACATATTTATCCACAAAAGGGGGAAAAAGTTTAATTTTTAAAACTTTGGCTTTGACCTTTTCTTTTAAAACTTCCGCCGCTTCCGAAAGGGTTAAATTCAATCGACCTGGAAGATAAACAGTTTTGAAGAATCTCTGAAATGACTGGATTTCTTTGATGAGCATACCTCGAGTTTTCTTTGTAGCCTTTTTCTGCACAGATTGAAGAGCTTCAGTCATCTTTCCAATACAAACTCCTAAGGTGGTCTGAATAGACTTGTAGTAGGTCGACCACCAAACTTCAAATTCTTTAGTGCAATAAAAGGATGGTTCGAAAGACAGAGGTTCAAGACGAAGAGCAGACGTCTTCTTGTCATAATAGTTGAGGGCTTCATAAAAAGAGTCGACATCTTTGTCGCAAAACCCTTCATTGCAAATGGCATCCTTTTTTGAGAAAAGAGGGATAGGAACGATTTGACATAGGCCGAATTGTCTAGCCACAAGTTGAGGCTGGTAACCCAACACGTTCACCTCAGATTTTTTGAAACCAAGGGGAAGAACTTGAGGTCGGAAAAATTCCCTCCAGATGCTAATACATTCAAGCTGTTCGCCCGGAGATTCGCATGGGAAAGGTCGGACAAGCCATTTGGGACCAGTAGTTGGAGCAGCAAATGGAGCAAGGTCGGGAGTAAAAGAGGTCATTTCCATAAAAGCAGTAAAAAACTCACGGAAAGTGGTTTCTGGATCGACTTTATCTTTGGAAGGAGTCAAGCAATTAAGTCGAAAAGCAGCAATAGAAGTCGAGACATTTTGTGGACTTGGAGTTGAGAGTTTGGTCTCAAATATGGCATTTAGCCAAAGTTGAAGAAACCATAGAGGTCCAGCAAAAAGGATGTTTTTCTCGGCTCCAGAGGGCTTCTGAAGAGAAGTGATGGCTTGACTCAAAGAAAGGTAAAGTTCGCCTAATAAAACTTTACTTAAACAGACGTCGGTACCTTCGTGCAAAAGCTGAGCAAGAAGCACAAATTTCTGAGGAACTTGAAGAGACTTGGAACAAAGGAAGAAAGCAGAGAGCCAGAACAACAAGAAAGCTACATGTTCCGAGTCGGAAACATTTGCAGAGGTTTTGTCGTGGTTTCTCAGAATGAAGCTTTTGTAAGTTAGATGGTTATAGTCTAATTTGATTTCTTTCTTAACAGGCCGGTCGAATGTAAAAGAAGAACCTGTAGGTCGAAGACCGGCAATAGCAGCTACATCTAAGAGAGTAGGGGTAATCATTCCCTGAGGAGTATGAAAGGTATTGGTCGAACGCTCCCAAAAGAAGAAAGAACTGGCTAACATTGCTGGATGGTAGACAATTTTCGACCTGGATAATTGGATTATGTCAAAAATCCCTAAAGTTTTCCAGAAATCTCCTTTCACTTTCTCGACTTTGTTTAACCATTCAATGTAGGGATTCGTCTTCACTGGAGGTGAAGAACGGAAAGCTCGAGGGGGGTCACCTAAAAAGGACAGATTGTAGGAATCCCTAAAGGCCAAGATTTTCTCATCCGGTAAAGGTGAAGGAAAGAATGCAGATGCATTTCTTGGGAAAATAGTTTGGTAAGGTCCTAGATATGCATGCAACTTATCACCAATGGAGAAGGGAATAAGTACCTGAGAATTCCAGATCTTAATCTTTTCTTCTTCATTGGGAGGTTCTGGAACAAAGGTCCTCCCTTCAACTTCAATGGGTTTTAAAAGAGAAACCGCAGACGGAACTTGAGAAGAGGATGTGGAAGTCATGGTGGTGGCCGGCGAACTGGAAGATGATGATGATGCAATGATGGTGATGGTGAAAGCTCGCGTAAACCGAAATGGTTCCGGTAGAGCTTTGGAATATCAAGGAGTTGCAGGGTTTGGAAATGGGATTTTTCAGAGAGAAAAGCTAGAGGTTGAAGAAGAAGTGAAGTGGAAAAGTTTTTTCCATCTATTTATAAGTCTGGAGCTACAACAAGATGGACGGTTGAGATTGAAGCGGATGCCAAACTTTTGTTTAATAGAATTTATTTGTGATCCGTTTAAATTCTGAGTGGGGTATGGCAGTTTTCCTTGGAGAACGTGTCTGACATGATTAGACATTTATGATAGTGGAGTGTGGAAGTTACTAAAGGTTAAAAGAGACTTTTACTTGTCAGAAATGAAAAAGGGGAAAACTGACATATAGTATGTGGTCGAAATTAGGTAAGTCGAAAATATCATTTTTCTGATCGAACAAATGATATTTTGGGGGGCATCTGTTAATTGCATATAATTTCGACCTATTGTTGGACATTTCGATTGGAATTTATACTGGGTTCAACCTTCGAAGTCGAAAGTTAAGGGAATCAAGGAAATTTATCAAGTGTTCAACGACTTCGACTGTAAAGTACTGTTTTTCGAGATACGGAGAGTTCCATATGAGAAGCCGGTTTGTCTTTGAAAGATGATTCACGAGGGACACGTATAGAATAGAAAGACACGTGTAGGACGAAGCTATGTTCAGAAGACACTTGTAATAGTTGTATTAATTGACCGTTAGAAGTCAGTTACATTTTAAGTCTATAAATAGCAGGTTTGTAGAAAGAATAGGGGTTCACAATCTTTACTCGAAAACTCTCAAGTGCTTACAATCGATCACAATGATTACAAGCCAAGTTAGAGTGAAAAAGTAGGGATTCGTGTAACACTTTGCATCTTATAGTTCATTATTATTATTCAGATTCAGAAAGTTCATTTATGTTTTTATCATTTAAGTCGAATTTATTCGTTTTGTTTCTAATTTGTTATTAAATTTCTTTAGTTTTGAGTGACTAAATTTAATTCATTTTCACCAAAGAACCCAAGAGGACTCGAATCCAGTCCCAGATTGATCTTTGGATTCTTTATTTGTGTTTACCAAAATTTGGTGTAAACAACAGGTTAACAAAATTGACGATGAGATGACTTTTTACTTTTTAGATGCCCATCATTATTATTTCAGATATTTAAAATAGACAAAGTAAAGAGGGAAAATTTACTATAGACCAGTTTTTTGTGGTCTAAAGTTACACCACTACTTGTTGACCTGGTAGTGTAGGTAATATTATAATTTTTGAATATTCTTAAAAAACAAATAATTAATTTATAAAACATAAATGGATTAATTAGTAAGTATAGATTAGTAGTTAATTGAAGGTAAATTAATGTGGTAAATGTGGGAGGTGAAATGAGAAGGTAAATCATCATTAATTAATCTACTCCCACTTACTCCAAGAGTTAATTAATCTACTCCCACCAACTCACTACATTTTCAAAATTAGATCTCCCTAAATCAACCCTCAACCCATTTGCCTTTTCTTCAAGAGAATTCTTCTAGGGTTCATGTTGAGTAAAATGCCCTCTGAATCCCACCTTCATCCAAACCTCCCTTCATCGTTTCCGCCGCCTCTCCTCTTCCTCCAAACCCACGTTCCCTCTGTTGAAACCCACCCTCTGGTGAAACCCACCTTCATCGAAACCTTCATCGTTGGCATCCTCTGGCTCCTCTTCTCCAATTCCACCTTCCCTCCGTTGAAGCCCTCCCTCCGGTGAAACCCACCTTCATCGTTGGCATCCTCTGGCTCCTCTTCCTCCAAACGCACCTTCCCTCCGTTGAAACCCACCCATCCGGTGAAACCCACCTTCATTCGAACCCCAACATCGTCCTGCGTGGCCTGTTCTCTTCCTCCAAAGCCAGCTTAATCGCTTCGTGGTGGTCGTTTCGTCTTCTCCAGATCTAGCGAATCGCTTGTGACACATCGCGTGGCCTTTTCTGCCTCCACCGAATTGTACGTTGTTCATTTCCCCCAGATTACTGCGATTTTTCTGTTTTAGGGTTCAATTTTGGGTTTTCAAATTACCGCTTTGAAGTTAATTTGAAATTAGGGTTGAATTTGGGGGTTTTCAAATTATGAATTTCACGTTATTTTGAAATTAGGGTTGAATTTGGGGTTTTTCAAAGAAGGGATTTGAAGTTGTGAAATTAAGTAGTGCATGTATGAATAGATTATGCGAATTGTTTATCCTACAAACTATGTGATTGTTTAAAAAATTGTCGATTTTTGGTTATTTTGAGTGGGTCACGCAAGAATTGTTCAGCATCGTTGGGGTTGTAGTCCACATGTACAATTTGTTTCACTCCATCACCTTTCTCCAATTTCTCCAACTTCCTTGCCTGCTTTAGAACCAGTTCATTTGTTTCACGGAATGTTTCCGGTGCTCTACATGCCGCCTTAGACATTCGCCTGCAATTTTCCCTCAATACTGTAAATCTACACAAATCCATGGGGTCCCATGCACCCAATTGTTCTCCACGCAGCTCAAGACCCTCTTTTGCATCCTTGGTCCATCTCCCCACAATTAATGATGAGGGAATTTCAGGCAGATCTAGATATCTACAAACAGCAAGAATATGATCGCATGGAATGCCATATGATTCCATCCTCATACAAGAGCATTTGAACTCACTGGTTGTTTTGGACAAAGTCACATTCAATTGTGTTTGCGGCACATGGTCACCGTGCATTGATGCAAAATCTGCTTCAAGTTCCCTTTGTCGCTGATAACTCATATATCGAAATAAGTTGTGCATAAAATCAGTCAAATTGTTCCATGAGTCTACAAACTTCCCAACTTGGGCATGTAATCCCTCAACCCGTGAGGTTGTACGAAACCCCGCGAAGAATTCACCCCGCATATATGCAGCAACCCACATCTTTTTCCGCTCATACAAATCATGAACCCACACATTGTCTTCACACCCACATTCAATAATCATTTGAGCGCATCTCTCCTCAAACTCCACAATTTCAAGATCCCAAAGCATGCATCTTGAAAACATTTGAACAAACTTTGGTTCAGCAACATTGCTTACTGCATTCCGAAGAAGATGCCAAGCACATAACCTGTGATGCGCATTTGGAAACACACTTTTAATTGCATTTTTCATTGCCGGATCTCCATCTGTGATTACTGATACTGGTGCTTTCCCCCGCATTGCATCTAACAAATTGTGAAGCAACCAAACATATGTCTCCTCTTTCTCATTAGAAACTAAAGTAGCAGCAAAGATGATTGTCTGATTGTGATGATTAACTCCGGAGAAAATTACAAGTGGCCGCTTGTACTTGTTTTTCTTGTATGTGGCATCAAATGCCAACACATCTCCAAACAATAAATAGTTGTCCAGGCTGAAACCATCACTCCAAAACAACTTGTCCAACCTTCCTTCCTCATTAGAAGTGTGTTTCCACATCAAGTCAGGATCTTTTTCCTTCAAATTACGTAAGAAAGCGATCACACCTCTCGCATCACATACTTCCACCTTCTTCTTTTTAAACTTTTCATTGTACATTTGTCTAGGTCCAAATGGAACATTTTGATATCCACCCATCTGGTTGGCAAACACACCATAAGCCTGTGGAGTGGTGATTCCTGACTTCCTAAAGCAATTCAATTGAGTAATGTCAGCCTCATTCATTCTCCTATGAGTGGGTGCCAATCCAATCAAATTTTCTTCAACAAGTACATGATTATGATCATCACAAACAGATTTAACATGCCAACGCTTGTTATCCTTATGAACATGGACCTGACAATAAGCCTTACACTCACATCTTGTGGCTTTTTTTGGAAAACGCTTTCTCTTTTCACCAGCATGAACATCAACTTCTGGCTCCTCTTTCTCTTTCCTTTTACCCTCCCTAAAGCAAACAAATCTCTGTTGGATTACATCTCCATGATTGTTTTTTAGAACCTTAGCCTTCCTCGCAGCAAATCCATGCATCCGAGCATACCAACTGTAGAACAAGTAAGCAACCTCACGATCCGGGAAGTGATAGGTGACTATATCATTGACAGATAGTTGTTTGAAATTTACCATCCCCAAATCTTCTATACCATTGATAGCAATTTCAGTAGGCGGCTCCACATCAACATTTTGTTCTTCAACCACATTTTCAGACTCGTTTTCATCTTCTTCTTCATCAGAGTCAGTCCCTTGTGCTTCATCACTTTCTTGTTCTTCATCACTCCCTTGTTCTTCACCAACAGAGACAGAGACATGTACATCACCTTCCACTCCTTCAACCACTACTCTGCCAACATGCTCAGGACCCTGGCGCACGGTGAAATTAACAAAATGTTCCCAAATCAAACAACCCATGAACACAACATGAACATGTAATCAAACACTAAATCAAACACTTTCCCAAATAACTGATTTTTCATTTATCAATCAAAAATCAAACACAACATGAAAAATCTGTTACCTGAAGTGCGGAGGAATCAAGAGCTGGTTCATCATTCGGAGTGTTCGACCTAGACTCCTGGGTATGGGAGGACATGTTCAACAGCCAGCTAACCCAACAAACAACTTTAACCACCACCGGAAAAGATCCCTAAACCCGTTCCCACACTGCAACAGAGCTGGACCTCAAACCACTGCACAGGAGGCCCACGAAAGGAAAGCTCACGAACAAAGCTCACGGAGGAAGAGGGAGCAAATCTAACGAACAGAGCTCTGCAGTACAGAGATGTCGTCGGATCGTCGGAAAAGATGGAGGAATAGAGAAAGGATGGGCCAGATCGGGTTGAAGAAGAAGAGGAACCCTAGCCATCCTGGACTTCAAGCTGAGGAACAAAGATGGTTGATGATGAATGAAAGATGAATCGGGTAGGTAGGTACATGGATTTTCAGTTAGAAAGAAGAGTTGTTTAATTTTTTACTGATGTAATTACCAGACCCAATTAGTTGTGTTAATTATGATACAGATTTAATTTTTTACTGAGGCAATTACCTGACTAGATTAGCACAAATCATATTAAGAGGTACTAACTATATAACTAATTATATATCATATATTAATTTTTGTAATTTTTAAAAAATACAAAAATACCTGCTGGACCTGCACTAGCAGGTCAAAAGCAAGTGGTGTAACCATGGACCACAAAAAAGTGGTCCATAGTAAACGGCTCCAAGTAAAAACATTAAACTTTTGACACTTTTTTTCTGGACAATAATCTTGTCATAGTTTTCTTTTCAAATAAACTTATTTTAAAATAAAAGAACTATCTAAATCAACATTGCCCCTACTAGGAAATTTATCGTACTCGCACACAGAAAGTGATTAACTCTTTTTTTTTGGTTAGAAAGTGATTAACTGTTTTTGGTGGAGTTTAATTGATTATTATGTGGACGCTATTACAGTTGTTCTGTTTTATTTTGGGCCCATAAGCCCAACCTGAGATACCAAACTGATGTACTACACTTACTTCCAAGTTATATAGGGCCATTAAACCAACATTATATTATGAGAAATACACTTTGTTAAAAGATGAAGAGATCGAAATTAGACAATAGCCCATGCATGTTGCTGAGTTCTTTTATTATTTTTGAGAAACTATATAATTTTGCCAATTCAAAAGAGGAGTGTTGAACCGTTTATAAGTGAAGAGACTCAAATATTCAGGTAGCGTTTGGTGACAGAACGGAACATGACAGAACAGAACGGAACGGGACAGAACACGATGGAACAAGACAATAATGTTCTATGTGTTGTGTTTGGTAACTCCAAATCATTATAACAGAACCATGATTTTAATTACGTATATAACTCTGCATGTTTAATATTTGATTGAGGAAAACAAATTGAACTCAACTGAACATTTTTCATAGAAACTTTTTGTTATTACTTACTTCATGAAATAATCACTTATTTCTTTAAAATAATCACTTATGTATTGTTTAAGTTGTTTCAGTATGCTATTGAAAAAACAAAAATCTAATTATTTATTTAAGCTACTTTAAGTTTGTTTGTTTAGATTAAAAAATATTGATTTTTAACTACAATTTATTTTTTTTAGAGATTTTGAGAAAATCATAAGTTGATTCTGTTTGACTATTCTAATTAAAATCACTTTCTTATCTCCTCTCATCTATCATCATAGATTTTCATGATAAGTTAAAGTAACTGTTTCAAATAATCTGTTTTCAGCTTCAGTTGAAACAAACACAAAAAGTGATTTTTTGATTAAAAAGTGATTTTTCCAAAATAAGTTGAATCAAACGCACTCTAATTGGCTCGTTTATCATTGCTTACAAAAAGTGATTTTACTTTTGAAAAAACAATTGTTTTTATTTTAATTAAGTTGATTCGTGTTTGACTACTCTAATTAAAATCACTTTTTCTTTATCTCCTCGCATCTATCATCAAAGGTTTTCATGATAACCTAAAGTAACTATTTTAAATAATCTGTTTTCAGTTTCAACGGAAACAAATACAAAAAGTGATTTTTTTAATTTTAAAAGTGACTTTTTGAATAAAAAGTGATTTTTCCAAATAAGTTGAATCAAACGCACTCTAATTGACTCGTTTAGAAATTCTTACAAAAAGTGATTTTACTTTTGAAAAAATAATTAATTTTATTTTCAGTGATTTTTTTGAAAAAGTAGATTTTCATTTAACTTTGTCAACAAATATAATAAGTGCTTTCAATTTTAGAAGTGATTTTAAACTGTTTAGATACATAAAATTTCAAATATAAATAGGGGTATTTTTGACTGTGCAAAAAGTTTAAGAGAGTATTTTGTTCCGTTACCTTCCATTCCACCCTTTTCCAGGGAACTAAAATGTCCTGTTCCTGGAGCCTTTTGTCCCACTCCGTTCCATCTTAAAAACATGACAAACAAAAAACGAAACCCATGTGTCCTGTTCCGTTCTCTTCCAACCTGTCTACCAAACGCTACCTCAATGTTTTTTAAAGTTTTTTGTGAAAGATTTGATATTCAATTCACTTGTGATTTACTCTTTAGATTAATGTGAAAACCCTTCGTAGTCTAATGCATCTCCTCTAGCCCAACTATAACTTACTTTCTCACTTTCATATATTGATTTTTTGGGTTTGTAAGTATTTTGTTTCGATGAAAAAAAAAAAATTACATGTATTTTTACCAGAAGAACTTAGAAGCCGAAATGGGTAAATAGTCAACTTGGTCCCTAAAAGTGTCCACCGCCTTCAACTTCGTCCCTAAACTTTCAAAATGACGCTCGTGGTCCCTGAATGTGCAAAATCTCCCTCATTAGTAGTCCCTGGGTTAAAAAAAAGCTGGCGCCGTTAACATAAGTGTGACTTGAATTTTTTTTTTTGTCAAAATTGAAGCTTATGTAGCATTTAACTTAGTGAGAAAGTTTTAAAAGCTTCAATTTAGTCCCTAAATCTAAAAAAATATATTTCTGTCCCCATCTTCCTCTACCTCTCCCCACCACCATCACCCTATCTCCATCTCCATCTTCTTCATCCTTCTTTTTCTACTTTCCACCCTCATCTCCTCCCTCTCATGCTCTTTGATGCTCTCCCTCACCTCAACCCTTTTTCCTTTCCAAAAACCAAAATTGTTCAACCCAAAATCACAAAACCAAAAAACCCACAGACCAACGTGGGTAGTAATAAAGATTTGCAAAATTTAATCTTAGTCTTCGGTTTAAATAATACTGAATCCCAGTGACCTTGTGAAAATTGGGGTTTGGTTTAAGATGATATAGCAGTACAGAAGCTTGGCTATTTACCCATTGTTCTATCCAAGAACATTGAGATGAGGTATAGTACCTAGAGTGTAAGGAACGTGATGTGAGATTCCTAGAGAGAATGAGAGCGTAATCGTTTTTAGAGAAAGAGAGTAACTGAATTTCAATCTTGTTATTTCTCAATTGAGCTAAGAGTCCCTTACAATTGGTATTCATCCCCTATTTATAGATGTGGAGTTGGGCTTGGCGCCTCTAACCCTTCCTAATGGGCCAGTTGGGCCTCTGAGAGGAGGCCCAAGTCCCTGGTCCGCTCGTCGCCCTTGGCTGGCGCCCCTGGGCAAGGGACCCTGGGGTCTCGCCCAGTCCACAAGTCCACAAGACACCGAGCTCGAAGCATGAGAGCTAAGTGGGTCTTTAAGTAGAAAAACTAAGGCGACGACCATGAGAAGCTAATTAATGCTAAAACTTAAGGTCTAAAGACAAAGAATAACGGCCAACATGGCTTGGTAAGTAAAGCTTTAAAGTTAACATTTTGAACTTCTGGCTACGCTCCCTTAGCGGCTCGAGTCCACAAGCGGGCTTGTGGCGATGGCGCTTGGTTTGCTCGCCTGGCCACAGTTATGCACGTGCTCTGACTTGTGATATCTTGATGCGCACAGGGCTTATGACACGTGGCAGCCGAGGTCTGCGAAATCTCAACTGCCTTCCCAAAACATCCCCTCGAATCCCCCTAAAGCCTGTCAGTTTGGATACTGGGCCAATTATCTTCAACCGTCGCGATTTCCACTTACTGTATCATTTCCACTTCCCGAAATCTCGCGACTGCAATCATTTTCCCGTCATCATGGGGCACGATTTCCCACCTTTCCTCCACATTTCTCAACAACTGCCCCCCAGCATCCCTTCTCACGTTTCCCCTTAATCATTCCCTCTTGCTTATAAAGACAATGTTCCCCTTACCCTTTAATCTTTTCACGACCACGACTTCTTGCCTCCATTTTCACGCGTGAGTCCCCTTTCATAGATCATTGCCTCAGCCTTCACAGCTTCCCACGCGTCGTCCTTCTTTCTGGCGAGTCTTCACAGCGTTAAAGTAACCTTTACTTCCTATACCCTTTTCGCAATGACACTGAGACGCCGAACCAGAAGCTCCAAACGCAACATCACCGTCGCCACCCCCTTACGGTGCGTTCCTCCTGTTGACCCCCCCCCTAGGGGGAGCTCCGCTTGAAGAAAAAGACATTGTTGCCTTCCCAACGAGGACCAGAGAATCCTTGCCAGTTCCCACAGTAAGAGCCCTACCCGCCTGGACGATGCCTAACCAACCGTCTAGCTTAGATCAGTGGTCATCCATTTGTGAAGTTTCTTCGGAATCCGGTGGGTTTTGTCACGAAAACCTCTTGACAATCTTATGTATTACGGTGTTTGCGTAGCCTCCGAGCGCCCTTGGCTCCGTCCTTAAGACAACCACGTGGGTGTTCCCCACTTCTTCTACGCGTATGGGTACATGTTCACAAGTTTGGGAATCAGGTTTCCCTTTTCTCCCTTTGTTTGCTCCGTGCTCCATAGTATCAATGTCGCTCCCAGTCAACTTCACCCCAACAGTTGGGCCTTTCTGCGATGCTTCGAAATCCTCTGCGATGCGATCCAGCAAGAGCCTGAACCCTCCCACTTCTTCTAGTTCTATCGCGTGTACGCCCAGCTGTCGCCGCCGCGTAGCTGGGTTTCCTTGGAAGTTAGACCCGGACGTCAGCGCTTCAACCCTTTTTCGTCCAACATCACCGTTGATCTACCTTGAAATTCTTCAGGGTCGTGGTGTCCCATGAGTACCCCGAGGTTTTTACCCAGAGGGACAAAACCGCCCGATTCCCTCTCTACTGGACCCAAGAGGTGCTCCAAGTAGTTGACCCGCCTGAGGATTCCCTGACCCCTGAAAACAAAGCTGTCATCAGCTTTCTGGCTGGACTTCCGGTTTTAGACTACGCTCGTGTGATTGGTAAATCCTTCCCCTCATTTACTTCGTATTTCCTATTTCCTATTTCCTGCTAGCTCATCCTTGCTGTTCTCTGCTCCACGAAAAATGCGCCACGCCAATGAAGACCTTCAGGCCGCCTTTGAGAAGAAGAGAAGCGTCTCATTTCCCCCTCGAGTTAATTTGAAGGGCGACAAGACGTCCTTGTTGAAAGTCCAGGCAAGTGGGAAGCGGCCTCTCGGCGAGGAGGCCCCTCGCCCTTTCCCTAAGAAACCGCACCTCGTGTCTGTTGCATCGTCCTCTGACGAGGAGAGTACTCCTGTTATCTCCGCAACTTTCTATGAGTTTGAGGAGACTTCTAAATCGAACCAGCCCGGCGGACTTCAAAGGTGACTCCAGTTTCTTCGCCCAACGTCCGAGGCAACTCTGTTGACAGATCTTTCCCCAATACGACGGTTGTCCCGTCGTCTCCTGGTCAAAACTCAACGCCATCTGCTAGTGTACCGCCGCCGCCCCTGAGGCATAATCCCGCCCCGCCCTCGGGCTCTGCAAACCAGGGATTGCCTTATTCCCTATTTTTTACGTAAGCGCAAGTCGTGAGGATGGATGAAGTGGTCAAGCAGCAGGGTTTGGACAGAGTTTCGGAAGGAGCATTGGCGACAGTGCTCCACGCCTTATATTGCTACAAGCGATCCGCCCAGGATGCCGAAGGGTTGCAATCAGAGGTGGTGTGCCTCCGCGCCCTCAATGCTGAATTTATTGAGGAACGCCAAGCGCTCCTTGCCCAACTAAATACCAAAGAGGCCTCCTTTTCCAAAGAGCTGGCCGAGCAGACCAGCCGTGCTGAGGTTAGCTTGGAATTTCGAGACAGGAGAATTTCTGACTTGGAAAAGGCCCTTGCGAAGCTTCGGCAGGAGGTGCAGCTGGAATCCGAAGCGAAGGCGGATATGGTGGCTTCTAAGGATCAAACCCTTTCTTTAATGGAGACTGATCTCGAAAACCTTCGTTCTGAACTGGCGAAGAAAAACGAGGCTTTATCTATGGTGAAAACTCAAGCTCAACTCGACGCGAAGGCTTTAAAGGAAGAAATGAGGTCAGACGCTGCTGCCTTTGCCGTTTTTTAGCGCGGCCGTGGCCTTTTTCTCGCCAAAGCCCAAGTCCAACATCTTCATCCCCCAATCGATCTCCGCCAGATGGGGGCCTTCAAGAGGGTTACTCCCACCGGGTTGGTTGGTATCGACGATCCCCCGGCTTCGTCGCCGAGCGTTTCCTGAACGAAGAAGATGTAGAGCAAAACGAAAAATGTTAGCAGCTTTTAGGTCAATCCTGTAACAATGATCTATTTTCCTGTTGTTTTTCAATGAGAATTTCGAGTTCTTTTTGTGTTTTTCCTTGCTATGTTTCAGTTTTTTATTTTTTTATTTCTTTTCACTTCAATCGAGCTTAGGCCTTCCTTCTCCGCCGACGCCATTCCCGCTACGAGCTTTGGGCATATGCACCAAAGAGTCCTA
Organism: Lotus japonicus; assembly: GCF_012489685.1. Lineage (NCBI taxonomy): Eukaryota > Viridiplantae > Streptophyta > Magnoliopsida > Fabales > Fabaceae > Lotus > Lotus japonicus. The sequence goes on from NC_080044.1 coordinate 42,130,890, forward strand.
GACTGTGAATCATGCGAGTCGTCCTTCCTATAGAGTCCTAACCCTTGCACCTTAAACGCCTCTTCCCCAAACTCCAACGGAGGGTTATCATTGACCACCGGCCAGGAATACTTATGACTTTATCGCGAGTTGCATCATTTTCCCAGGAAAACTCCTCGAGAAACTGCTTTGGCAATAATTCCTGGAGACTGAACTTAGTGTATAAATGGCAGTTAACTCATAACAGTCTTCACATCTCATCTGTTTCTGAATTCAAGCATCACAATGGCATCCTTCGAAAGTTTCACCAGCGAGCTGAGGAAGAAAGCCTTTGATGAGGATCTCTATATCAACGTTAGACATCCTGAAGATCCTAGTGTCTATCAACTGACCAATCAGTTGCTAGGCATGGGCCTAATCCCCGAGATGGAGAACAAACTCAGAGGATTCCTCGCGTTTGTGGAGGAGCTTCAGATCTGTTCCAGCGGGAGCTGGACAATTATACCGATATTCGAGAGGTGGAGGCTTCACTAGAGGCCACGGTGGAGAGTCCTGAGAGGCAGGAGGTTCGCCAGAGCTTGGTCCAGTTGGAGTACAAGCAACACCGTCTAGAGCTTGAGAAAACAGAGTTTCGTCGTGAATGTAGGATTATGAGAAAAAATCCTTCGTTTTAAGATGGAATGCATATGATATGAATAAAAGAGTTTTTTTTTATGAATGCCTCTAGATTTGTGCTAATATGAATGCGTGAGTAGATAAATAATGAACGGAAAAAACGAAAAACGAGTGAATAAATAAATGGGCGAGGCGGGCGGCCAACCATGAATTTCGCCTTTCGTTTCTTCGCTTTTTAGCACGTGTTTTCAGCGCTTGATTCCGAGTTTTGCGTGAGTAGCTTATAGAGTGTGCCATGTATAACTAGGACTTTCGCTCGGTATTGGACCGAGGCTTTTGTTCACATGCATATTTCCCGTAAGAGCAGGTGCGGCCCCACCAGCCTTATTAGGTGGGGTCTTATAGTTGCTCGGGGCTCAATGGCCATATGGGTTGCCCGAGACTTTAGCCTGGTTAAAAATGCTCGCCCGCGTTTCGGGAAGACTTGACTCGCCCATATTTCGAGGAGGTTCTTTGGATAAGAAGCTTATTCGTACACGTCGCCAACGGGTGGCTAAGGTCAGCGCCGGACTTTCCGGAGCGATCCCCAGACATCAAGGTCGTGTTGGGATCGCCACCTTCAGGGAATTTTTCCCACCAGGCTACCATCTCAGTTTAATTGTTAGGAGTATTGCTGACAATATCCTTTTCTATTTGATTTGTAGAAATTTTTACATCGAGGGATGCCTCGTTAAAAAACTCTTGTGATGGAGAAAAAGAGTGCATCTTTAATTTTGGTCCTAGCTTTTCAGTTGTTTCTTCGACATGTTCTCGCTTAGTGACTGGCTCCTTTGATAAGAGTATCACGCCCATCACTCCATCTTCGTCGCCCTGTTTGACAACCCTATAGTAAAAAGGGATCTTTCCTTGTTCATCCTCCCGCTCGGTGCAACAGACTGACTTTGTTGGCCTCCTACTCTCAACTCTTAGCTGCTCGCATTTCCTCTTATCCTGACAGCACTGCGACCGGTTACCCTTTCCTTCTGTCTCTCTCTTTTCCCAAGTCCGACGAATTTCTCCTTTATCTACCTTTAGTTCTGCCGCTTTTTCCTTCTCTCTTGCCGTCCGTGGAGGTTTGCTGAATGCGGGCAGCCCCTAGAGAGTTGCTTCCTTTTGCTCCCAGCTAAAGAGGTCAACGTTGTCTTCTACCAACTTATCCAGGCACCCTTCTTGCTCGACGGTGAGCCTAGGTTCAATCGCCAGTACGCCTCTACTGGTTGTATCCATGTCCCAGTTCTCCCGACGCCGCTCAATGTCAGCACAAACAAAGGATCTGTTTTGCCCTATCTCTCGGGCTCCCTCGCCCTGACTTCCCCTTTTCTTCAACCTTTTTACTTTTTCGCTGATCCGCCGTTCTCGCTTACCCGGGTCGTTCTGGCTCTGTGTAGCCGGACGCTCTTGTCTGCCTTCAGCGACCTCAATCTCATGACACCTGTGTTCGTCGCTAGCCCCCTTCCTATCGTACAAGTTAAGGCAGTTGCTGTAGCATTTCTTCGCCCCCCTCTGATCTACCGCTATTTTCCCTATCCTTCCGCAGAGCAGTGGATATTTTACCACGAGGTGGGCCGTTGATATCACTGCACGGAGGCGATTCAAAGTGTTTCGTCCTATGATGACGTTATATGCTGCCACAACCTGTAGGACCAGATACCTTATCCTTACGAGCTCAGCGTCCTCGCCCACTCTAAAAACTGTGTCCAAATCCACATAGCCGCGCACCCAAACTTGCTTTCCCGAAAAACCTACCAGATTTCCTGTATATGGCATCAAATCCTTGTCTGTTAGCCCCAACTGTCCAAATGCGTCTCCGTAGATGATATCCACTGAGCTGCCTTGGTCCAAAAGCACCCTCTGCACATTGAAACCATTAATTCTTACCATTACCACCAACGGATCATCTGTATGGGCCTTGATTCCCTCAAAATCTACGGACAATATTACTATATTTGGGTGTTGGCACCCAAATGGAGCTGGATATTCCTGTACCGATGCTACCGCCCTTACCCGCTTTCGCCTCGCCGTCGATGTGGTGTCGCCCCCGTCAAAGCCCCCTGCGATTGTGTTGCCCACTTTGATTGACACCCCACCTTCGTCGTTGACAGCTTCCTCCGTTTCCTTTCCCCTCGCCGTTTTCATCTTCCCCTTTTCTGCGATTGGCGCTCGCCTCCGGCTGTCCCGTTGGTCCCTGTCCAATCCGTGACCTGTTATCCGTGGTTGCCTCGCCCTGATCAGCTGCCTAACCTGGCCCCTCAGCGATAAATAGTCACCGGTGTTATGGCCTTCCAAGTTGTGATATTCACACCACTTGCACCGGCCCTATACCTCGTGCCAGGGATCGATTCCGCACTCGCCATCCTCGCCGGTTTCTACAACTGTCGCTCCTAGGAGCGACTTTGCCGATTCCTCACTCGAGTGCCCCTCTGTCCTCCGTCGCCGACGAGAGTTAGTTGTCCGCCGAGAGTGCTTACACTCTGTGCTCTCTCTTCCCGAACAGAGTAGCTTTCCCTTGAATTCCTTAATTAATTGGCCAACTGTTGGAAGCACTGCAAGTGTACAGAATCTACCCGGTTTTAAATTATCGAACCTCAGGGAATTAGATTGCAAATTCAGTTTAAGATTCAAATTCAAGGTTGAAAAGCAAGTAAAATTCAGTTTTAAAGGTTGATTGTTTCTTAGATAATGTAAAAGACAGGTGAACAAGTAATTAAGCGTGTGAAAATCAGAGATGAGATTTCCTTGGGTTCTTGCTCAACTCATTCAGTTTTAGCAAACCTTTCTTACTCACAAAGTTCAAAGTCTCTCCTTGATGTTCTAGCCTAGGAAGTCATCTATCGATGCCTCGCAAAAATTACCCTTTCTAATCAAAAGATAGGTTCAATTCCTTGACAACCTAAACATTTGCTAGAAGCACTAAGCATACAAATCAGGCCAACAAACCCCTACCCTTCCTATATTCCTAGTAGCAAGCATAGAAGAGGTAATTCCACAACAAGTCCCAATTCTATAACAAACTTTCGTTATGAAAATAGGAAAGCAAAAAGCTAGCATGCATTCAAGCTTAAAAGATAAAGCATAGGAGTGGGATTCAAGGGTTTACTCAGAACAACATGAATAGAAAAGGGATGAAAGCTAAAACATTCAAAGTCTTATAAAGAACCCAAAGAAAAAGGGGTTTTAGCCTAGCATGGCTATGAAATCCATACAAGAAAGTAAAGATGAAACCTGGAACATAAGGTTTAGAGAAAGCTCCTCAAGCTCCAGAACCCAAACCCTCTCTTCTAACTTATTACAATATGAGAAATTGACAAAAAGCCCCAAGAGAAATGTCTAAAAACCAATTTATAGGCAAACCAGGCGAGTCTGGGCGCTCAGGCGCCAATTCAGAGCGCCTGAGCGCCAATTCCAGCTCAAAACAGGCTCTCTGGAAGGTAATTGGCGCCTAGGCGCCGATTGAGCATGCCTAGGCTGTAAGATCAAGTTTTGATCGTGTAGTACAACTCTATGTTTTGATGATTACAAGTTAACATTTTAGTATGAACAATTATGGTACTCTAACGTGTTTTCTGAGTGTGCTCTTAACAGGCTCTGACCTTAATATAATCTCACACAAATCAGAAGCACTTTGCCTAAAGAGTGACCCTAGCAACGCTTTCGCAATCTGTATGCTCAATCTGAACAGTAGAAAAGCTTCAGAAGATCTGAAGTTAATCAAGCATGATATGAACTCAGCTCACTTGAAGTTCTGAAGATCCAGACGTTCTGATAACCCAGTCACTCTGAAGGTTCAGATGTTCTGATGGTGTAGAAGACTCTGAAGATCCAGAAGCTGAAAAGTGAAGACTCTGAAGTCCAGAAGCAAAATGGCTCTGAAGACCAAGTACTTCTCCTCTGAGTTCAAAATCAGAAGGTACAACGGTCAGAGAATCCATGCTTCCCTCTGACTCTGATCAACAAGCTTCACAAGTTCCAACACGAAGCATTCCTCTGATTAGAAGTCAACAAGGTTAAAGGTCATGTCACTATCCAAAGAACAAAAGCAAATGTACTATCCTGACGACCTAACCTAACATTCTCAGCCACAGCAGAAGCTGGAAATCCCAGATCTTCCCTCCAACGGTAGCATTCCCATGCAATGTTCAAACCCTAATCCTTGGAGTATATATAAAGGCTGAAGACTGAAAGATGCGGTTGGAAGAAACTTACACGCGCAATCTATACTCAAATCTTCTAAGCAATCTTTCTTCATCGAACTCATTGTGTTTACTACAAGCTTTTAAGAAGCAATTTCTTTGTAAACAATATTCTTTAAACAATTGTTTAGTTTACCTTTAGGAGATCAAGGTTGATCGGATCCTAGAGAAGACTAAGAGAGTGAATCTTAGTGTGAGCTAAGTCAGTGTATTGTTAGTCACTTGTAGGTTTCAAGGGCAGTTGTAACAAATCTCTGATTAGTGAATTGCCTTCATTCTAAGAAGGAAGAAATCACCTTCACGGGTGGACTGGACTAGCTTGAGTGATTCATCAAGTGAACCAGGATAAAATCCTTGTGTGCTTTTCTCATCTCTTATCTTAAGCACTTTACTTGTGCCTCGAAAGATTTGTTAAAATCTTAAGTAGAAAGTTTTATTCTGAAAACGCTATTCAAACCCCCCCCCTTTCTAGCGTTTTTCATACCTTCAATTGGTATCAGAGCGCAAGTTCTGATTACCACACCTAACAGTGTTCAGTGATCCGGGCCGGTGTGAAAAACAAATGGCTACCACCAGTGAAATGCAAAAAGATGGTTACAATGCAAAGCCTCCCATGTTCGATGGTCAAAGGTTCGAATATTGGAAAGACCGAATTGAAAGTTTCTTTCTGGGCTTCGACGCAGATCTCTGGGATATCATTGTGGATGGCTATGAGCGTCCAGTTGATGCTGATGGAAAGAAGATCTCCAGATCAGAGATGACTGCTGAGCAAAAGAAGCTTTACTCACAGCACCACAAAGCTAGAGCTATTCTTCTTAGTGCTATTTCATATGAAGAGTACCAGAAGATTACAGATCGTGAGTTTGCCAAGGGTATCTTTGAATCCTTGAAAATGTCCCATGAAGGAAACAAGAAAGTAAAAGATTCAAAGGCGCTATCCTTGATCCAGAAGTATGAATCCTTTATCATGGAACCTAATGAGTCCATTGAGGATATGTTTTCCAGATTTCAGTTGCTTGTAGCTGGAATAAGACCTCTCAACAAAAGCTACACTACAAAAGATCATGTCATAAGGGTTATCAGAAGTCTTCCCGAAAGCTGGATGCCTTTAGTAACTTCAATAGAGCTTACAAGAGATGTTGAGAGTATGAGTCTAGAAGAACTCATCAGCATACTGAAATGTCATGAACTAAAGCGCTCAGAGATGCAGGATCTGAGGAAGAAGTCTATAGCCTTCAAATCCAAATCTGAGAAGTCTAAATCTGAGAAGTCAAAAGCTCTCCAAGCTGAAGCAGAACAATCTGAAGAAGCATCAGAAGATTCTGATGAAGATGAGCTGACTCTGATCTCCAAAAGGCTCAACCGCATCTGAAGCACAGGCAGAGCAAGTACAGAGGCTCTGGAAAGGCCAAAGGAAAGTTTGAATCCTCATCAGGCCAGAAGAAGTCCTCAATCAAGGAAGTCACATGTTTCCAATGCAAAGAATCAGGGCACTACCAGAGTGACTGTCCAAAGCTGAAAAAGGACAAGAAACCAAAGAAGCACTTTAAAACAAAGAAAAGTCTGATGGTGACTTTTGATCAGTCAGAATCAGAGGAAGTTGACTCTTATGGTGAAGTTCAAGGACTCATGGCTATTGTCAAAGACAAAGAAGCAGAGTCAAAAGATGCAACTAACTCTGACTCAGCATCAGAAGAAGATCCTAACTCAGACGATGAAAATGAGGTATTCGCTTCTTTCTCAACCTCTGAACTAAAACATGCTTTGTCTGATATTATGGATAAGTATAACTCGTTATTGACTTAGCATAAAAAGTTGAAAAAGGATTTATCTGCTGCTTCTAAGACTTCTTCTGAACATGAGAAAATTATTTTTGAATTAAAAAATAATAATCATGCTTTAGTGAATTCCAACTCTGTGCTTAAGAACCAGATTGCTAAGTTAGAAGAAGTAGTTGCCTGTGATGCCTCTGATAGTAAGAATGAATCTAAATATGAAAAATCCTTTCAAAGATTCCTGGCTAAAAGCGTAGACAGAAGCTTAATGGCTTCAATGATCTATGGCGTAAGCAGAAATGGAATGTGTGGCATTGGCCATTCTAGACCCAGTAGAAATGAGCCTCCTATGCCTAAGGCTAAATTCTTGTATTAATGTTTTGTACCCTCTAGTACTATATTGCCTGAACCATTACCTGTTAAAGTTGCTAACCCCCCTCTCAAAAAGGGAACCTTCTCCATGTCTAAATATCATGCTAAAATTCCTTTACACTATCATGCTGAGAAACCCAAGGTGATCAGAACCTCTGAGGTAACTAACAAGAGAGGACCCAGAAAGTGGGTACCTAAGGATAAGATTATCTATGTTGCAGATATCCTTGATAGCTCCACTAAAACACCAATCATGGTATCTGGACAGTGGATGCTCGCGTCACATGACGGGAGAAAGGCGTATGTTCCAAGAGCTAAAACTTAAGACTGGAGGCGAAGTTGGCTTTGGTGGCAACGAAAAGGGTAAAATTGTTGGTACTAGCACTATTTGTGTAGATAGTAGTCCATGCATTGACAATGTTTTATTGGTAGACGGCTTAACTCATAACTTATTGTCTATAAGTCAATTAGCTGACAAGGGTTATGATGTTATCTTCAATCAAAAGTCTTGCAGGGCTGTAAGTCAGATCGATGGCTCTGTTCTGTTTAACAGCAAGAGGAAGAACAACATTTATAAGATCAGATTATCTGAGTTGGAATCTCAGAATGTGAAGTGCCTTCTTTCTGTTAATGAGGAGCAATGGGTATGGCATAGACGGTTAGGGCATGCCAGTATGGGAAAGATTTCTCAGCTGAGTAAGCTCAACCTTGTCAGGGGCTTACCCACTCTGAAGTTCTCTTCAGATGCTCTTTGTGAAGCATGCCAGAAAGGCAAATTCACAAAAATCCATTTCAAGGCAAAGAATGTTGTCTCTACCTTAAGGCCGTTGGAACTTCTGCATATCGACCTGTTTGGACCAGTGAAAACTGAGTCTATAGGTGGCAAAAGATATGGGATGGTCATTGTTGACGACTATAGCCACTGGACATGGGTAAAATTTCTATCCCGCAAGGATGAGTCTCATTCTGTGTTCTCCACCTCATAACCCAAGTGCAAAACGAGAAGGCTTGTAGGATTGTGCGTGTCAGAAGTGACCATGGTGGAGAGTTTGAGAATGACAAGTTTGAGAGTCTGTTTGATTCCTATGGAATTGCACATGATTTCTCTTGTCCTAGAACTCCACAACAAAATGGTGTTGTTGAGAGGAAGAACAGAACTCTTCAAGAGATGGCTAGAACCATGCTCCAAGAAACTGGCATGGCAAAGCACTTTTGGGCAGAGGCAGTAAACACAGCATGTTACATTCAGAACAGAATCTCTGTAAGACCAATTCTGAATAAGACTCCTTATGAATTGTGGAAGAAAATAAAACCCAACATTTCTTATTTTCATCCTTTTGGTTGTGTTTGCTATGTTCTAAACACTAAGGATATATTGCATAAGTTTGATGCTAAATCTTCTAAATTTCTATTACTTGGTTACTCTGATCGATCTAAAGGTTTCAGATTTTATAATACTAATGCTAAAACTATTGAAGAATCTATTCATGTTAGATTTGATGATAAGCTTGACTCTGATCCGTCAAAGCTAGTTGAGAAGTTTGCAGATTTAAGTATAAATGTTCCGGACAAAGGCAAAGCTCCAGAGGAAGCTGAGCCAGAGGAAGATGAACCAGAAGAAGCTGGTCCCTCTGATTCACAACCTCAGAAGAAGAGCAGAATCACTGCGTCTCATCCTAAGGAATTGATTCTGGGTAACAAAGATGAACCTGTCAGAACCAGATCAGCCTTCAGACCCTCTTAAGAGACATTGCTCAGTCTGAAAGGATTGGTGTCCTTAATTGAACCTAAGTCAATTGATCAAGCTCTTCAAGACAAGGACTGGATTTGTAACACCCCGATTTCGGTGGCGTCACTTTAGTAACCAAAAAGAAAATAAAAGCGGAAAAACGTGAATATTTTTTTTTTCGATCGATAATCGTTTTAAATAAATAAAGACTTGTCAAATCAATGAAACATCGACAGAATATAAACAAGACTAATGTACAATATATATGCACACCCCACAGTAAACAGCAGCCACGTCACGAGTAACCTCCAGTGACGGAAAGTAGTGCCTGACGACAAATATGTACAACACAAAATATAAGGTCAGTATTCGAAATACAGTCCTCCAAAAGAAAGTAGGTCAGCTCAAAACAGCCCGAAGACCTCCTAATCCGACCAACTCCCTGTGACTCCCGTAAAGGGAACCACACAAAAAAACTAAAGATCGGGGACCTACCCTGCCCCAAAATGAGAAAAACTGAAGATCAGAGCCTCGACGCTACTCCTACCCTAATCCCTACTAAAGGAGTACTACACACCACCCCCAACTACGCACCACCGTGATCGTCGTCTGAATCCGAATCCAAGACGATCAGGTCGATGACTGCATCGGTCCTCACATTGGGGACTACGGGTACTGTACCCGATCCCAAGGCAGCAACAGCCGCGATTGTTGGTGAGCTAGACTCAGATGAAGCCCCTCCTACAGGCAACTCCTCTGAAGGGTCCTCCTCGTCCTCAGGTGATGGTGGCGGTACCACAACTCCAGGGCCATAGTGCACGCCCGGCGGTAGGTTGAAGCTAACCGTGTGGCGTCTCAAGACTCCTTGCGTCAGGTTCCCCATTCGGTCCACGTGGTCCTCCATTATTCGCCCCGTGTAGATGGCTCGGTGAGTGGCGGGGTCAACCACCCACGCACCCGGGGTGTCGGTATCCCGTAACTCAAACCTGGTCCCCCCCCGAAGGGACGACCATCTCGAACCAGTCGGCCATGGACATCTGACAAAAAGGGCATACATAGCCCCCCATACACAGGTAGCACGCGCAAGGGTCAACTCACAGAATTACATAATAGTACAATCAATAGGCAAAACTTAAATAGTAGCCACATAGGCTTAATTATGATAAACAACAATATAAATTGTATATCCTGCCAAATAAAATAAATGACATTTGCAGGCAATTAACATGTCTCAAACAATAATAACAAGTAGCAAACACATCCAGCAACTAAATCAGCATGAATGGTGCATGAAATGCATATGCAAAGGAACAAGATGCATTCCGGAGGGATGGGCACCAACGAGTCAGCCCTAACACCAGCCACGGTGGGACCATTTCCGCTCGCGTGTCTCTTATACCAAACAAAGTGTAGTCAGATCAGCAGTAAACCCGCAGGCCTGCCATTTCCGTCTGCTACCAAGAATCACCGTAGTGTTCTTACATGGAAATCCGGGTCTTATGACCATTTTTGGAATCCAACGAGGTCCGGTAATCCCACCGTGTATTAACCTCAATGAGTGCATGAATGCAAGTGGTTAGCCAAACAACGTCTCCGACCTCACTCGTCACGTCGTCACGTGTTCTAGCTAACTAATTGTCTCTAAAAAGAATACCCTAAGGTAAATGTCGATTCTGCGACAAAAGACAATTAATTATAAAAAGTAGCTCATGATGATTTCTCGAATCATCCGACTCATCTCCATCCGATGGTCAAAAACTGCTCAGCGAGCAAAAAGTACCAAAGTACTTGGAAACTACCCGTTTCCGGCTTATCTTTCAGATAGCTCAACAACAAATCTGCTCATCGAGCGAAAGAGCATCAAAGTACTCAAAACTCATCAATTTTCCTGACTTATCCTTTAGATAGTCGAACAACAAAACTGCTTCTCGAGCAAAGAGTATCAACATACTCGGAAACTCATCAAGTTTCCCCAAAACTTGGACTCGGCGACACTTCTCATTTTCCAAAAACTAATATTCAAGTCCTAAGCTCTTATTTGAATTTGTAATCATTAATCAAAGGTTTGGAGGTTGTTTAATGTCTTATAAATTTTCTTGTAAAATAGTTTCCATTTAGTTTTGTCTCTAAACTTATAAGTTTAAAAGATCCCGTAATCCCAAGTTATTCCCAGAGAAGGTCTCGATCCATCAAAACAACAACAAGGCCCGAACCTCTGTTCGTCCCGTCAAACTTTCTCAAAATCTCACGATAAATCCGGCATAATCGCCCGTTATCCTCACTCTGTCGAATCAACAGATATATGTGTATTTGCATATTCAAAACAATACAATCCAACAGTCATGGCACATATATCAATATATCAAGTTTTGATCGTGTAGTACAACTCTATGTTTTGATGATTACAAGTTAACATTTTAGTATGAACAATTATGGTACTCTAACGTGTTTTCTGAGTGTGCTCTTAACAGGCTCTGACCTTCATATAATCTCACACAAATCAGAAGCACTTTCCCTAAAGAGTGACCCTAGCAACGCTTTCGCAATCTCTATGTTCAATCTGAAAAGTAGAAAAGCTTCAGAAGATCTGAAGTTAATCAAGCTCTGATATGGACTCAGCTCACTTGAAGTTCTGATGATCCAGACGTTCTGATAACCCAGACACTCTGAAGGTTCAGATGTTCTGATGGTGTAGAAGACTCTGAAGATCCAGAAGCTGAAAAGTGAAGATCACTCTGAAGTCCAGAAGCAAAATGAATCTGAAGACCAAGTACTTCTCCTCTGAGTTCAGAATCAGAAGGTACAACGGTCAGAGGATCTATGTTTCCCTCTGACTCTGATCAACAAGCTTCACAAGTTCCAACATGTAACACCCCGATTTCCGGGTGTCACTTTAGTAACTAAAAATAAACTTTACGCGGAAAAACAGGTATATTTTTTTTCGATTCCTTTTAAATTAAAGCGATAGAAAATAAAGACACAACCCAGCAACTAAACTAACCAATGTACAACATATATAAACAGGTACAGCCTCAGCTGCTCGTCAACGTCACGCGCACTCGCAGTGACCCCAAAGTAGTGTGCCCGTAGGCAAAAATGTACAGAACCAGTGGTGTAAGTAAAAGTCATACGTACAGTCATCCAAGAGAAAGTCGGCTCCAAAATGGCCTCAACAAAAGACCCATATATTCCGACAGACTCTCTGTGATTCCTCATGAAGAGAACCACACAAAAAGCCATGTATCGGGAACCTACCCTGTCCCAAAAGTAAGACGAATCAGAGCTCTACACAAAATATGACGCTGCCTAACCTACCCTCCCAGTACCGCTCATAGCTCCTCCTCCTCTCCCTCGTCGCTCGGCGAGTAGCTGTCCACGTCGCTGTCGGAGTCAGAGTCGGAATCCACCATGATCATCTCGGTATCTAAGTTCACGACCTCCCTCCTAACTGTCCTGCGCACCGTCCTAGTCAAGCCCGTCTAAACATCCACCTCTCCAGTAAGAACATCCTCCTCCACCACCCGAACCAGGGGTTCCACACGGTAGCCGCGCGGTGGAGTAAAAGGAAAACGACGTGAGGCAGATGGAACAACATACTCCCTCTTCGGCTCCACGAGCCTCGAGGACGACGCCACGTCGGTAGGATCGATAGCAGTAGCAGGAGGTGGCGCAACAGGTGCAGCAACATCAGCCTCGATCTCGGATGGGTCCTCGTCATCGGAAGAAGATGAAGTCGGAGGTGGTGCAGGTGGTCCTCGACCAGTACCTGGTCCACAGCGAACTGAAGGCGGCAAGTCAAAGCTCAGCTCCATGCGTCGTAGCACTCCCCTCGTCAAACGTCTACGCTCGTCTGTCCGGTCCTCCATGACCCTTCCCCGGTACGTCACTCGATGATCCACAGTATCGATCACCCAAGCGGTGGGGGCATGACGGTCCACCAACTCAAACCTGATCCCCCCCGAGGGAGAGACCATCGAAAACCACTCCGCCATCGACATCTGGCAGCAGGCCGACCGTCCAAACACAAACATGAAACCAAAGCCAAGGCGCTAGGGTCAACTCACGGAAATAAGTAATTATACACTCAACATGTGATTGGGGTATAGATATATATGTTTATATATATGTTAATAATCCTAGGTTGTTGGGCAAGTACAGAAGATATCCCAAGCGAAAAATCAAGAAAAACGGATAGTTTTACGAAAAGCTCGAAACTTTGAGCACAGAAAGAGATATAGAAACGCAGTAGAAACAATGATCAGAGGTAAGAATTAAGCTAGTTACCTCGATACCTTGAAGTAGGGACAAACAACTCGAAGATCGGTCAAGTTTCGGCGAAAATCTCCTCTCCTCAACTCGCGGCTCCAATGGAAGAAAATGGAAGATATTTTGATTTTTCAACTATTTATAGGAAGGTGAAATCGCGGGAAAATGAATATTTCGCGATTCCGATTTTTGCAGCACGTTCATCGGTGAATTCTAAGCGAGATTCTGGCGACAGAATTCCAGAACTCAAAACAAATCTCTATAATTAGGGAAAAACGATCCAAAACGATCCAAAAGCGGTGTAAGTTAATCTGTCCCGAAAAACTACTTTTTGCTGTGAAGGTCAGACGACAAAACTTCGTTCTGAAGAAAGATTGGAAACATCGAAAAAAATCTAGCAGCGCGGGTGGAAACTTCGTTAAAAGCTCCGAATAGAAAAAGTCTTCATTCAGTGATTGAATTTAGGGTTTTTGAAGCAAAGAAATTAGCGTCGTCGGACTTCCGAGAAGTGAATACTATCATGCGTATAGTCCAGGGTTCCGAAATTAAACACTGGTCGAAGGAAAAATAAAGAGAACTTCTTATTTTTCCAAGGATTTGAAATCTCACTTAAACGTTGCTTTAAGAGCGGAATTAGCCTATTCTGGACACTCTCGCCATAAGGCAGGTGTGCAGACGACTCGTACTAACTCCGAAAACGACTATGAAACAATCCTCAAGCAATTCCTGAACTTTCTTCTTCATTAATCTTTCTCAAACGGCGAACTCCTGTCATGCTTACCCTGATCCAACGCGTGAGTCGGAAAAGTAACTAGTTCTGCAAATCCAGGTCTTACAATACTCCCCTCCAAAAAGAAAGTTTCGTCCACGAAACTCAGAGTTCTGCGAAAAGTCCGGGATACTGTTCCTTCATCTTGTCTTCTAATTCCCAGGTAGCGTCTCCCGTGTCGTCGTTCCATATCACCTTCGCCAAAGCAATCTGCTTCCCTCTCAGCTGTTTCACTCTTCTATCCCCAATACGAATCGGTGGTGCCTCAAAAGTCAAATCATCCTTCAGTTCAACGTTGTCTGGCTCAATTACATGTGTCGGGTCTGGAATGTACTTCCACAACTGTGACACGTGAAAAACCTTATGAATGTTGGAAAGAAACGATGGTAGCGCAATCTGATACGCAACTGGTCCAACACTTCGAGTCATTTGGTAAGGTCCAATAAACTTGGGCGTGAGCTTCCTTGACTTAATAGCCCGCCCAACTCCCGTAGTCTGAGTTACTCGTAGAAACACATGGTCGCCCTCTTCAAACTCTAGGGTTCTGCGTCGCTGATCAGCATAACTCTTTTGTCTGCTCTGCGAAGCTCTCATCTTTTCTCTGATCTGCTTAACCTTCTCAGTCGTCTGTTGCAGAAGTTCTGGCCCAATCAACAAACTCTCCCCATCTTGATACCAACACAATGGTGTTCTACACTTTCGACCATACAAAGCCTCATACGGTGCCATCCCAATGCTCGCATGAAAACTATTGTTGTATGTAAATTCGATCAATGGCAGAAGATCATCCCAGCTTCCTCTGTTGTCTAAGACACAAGCACGTAGTAGATCCTCTAACGACTGAATAGTTCTCTCTGTTTGCCCGTCATTTTGTGGATGATACGCCGAACTCAATCTCAGCTTGGTTCATAACGCATCATGAAGTGCTCCCCAAAAGTGCGAAGTAAACTTTGGATCCCGATCAGACACAATACTCGTCGGAACTCCGTGTAGTCTCACAATCTCAGCCACATAAATCTCAGCCAACTTTTCCACGTTGTAGGTAGTTCTCACTGGTAGAAAATGTGCTGACTTAGTTAAACGATCCACAATTACCCAAATCGAATCGTGTCTCTTCTGTGTTCTTGGCAAAGCTACCACGAAATCCATGGATATGCTATCCCATTTCCATTCTGGCACATCTAAACTCTGTAGCATACCAGCAGGTCGTTGATGCTCTACCTTAGCCTTCTGACAAGTCAAACATGCAGCTACATACTCGGCCACTTGTTTCTTCATTCCCGGCCACCAAAAATTCAGTTTCAAGTCTTGATACATCTTTGTCATTCCAGGGCGAATGCTCCATTTGCTCTTGTGTCCTTCATCCATAATCAATCTTCTCAATTCTGGATTGCTGGGTACACAAACTCTGTCCTTGCATCGTAGGATATTGTCAGTTCCTATCTTGAACTCCGGGTCCTTCCCTTGAATTACTAAGTTCCTCTTCTCTAGCAGAAACGCATCTTGCAATTGTTGCTCTCTAATCTCTTCCATCAGTCCACTGGCGATTATGATAATACCGAACTTCAACATTCCCTCAGACAGTGTCACACCTAAACTCATATCTCGAAATTGTTCCAGCAACTCTAGCTCTTTAACCATCATTGACGAGACATGCATCTTCCTACTCAAAGCATCAGCAACTACATTTGCCTTCCCAGGGTGATATTGCAGCGTAAACTCGTAGTCCTTGATAAACTCCATCCATCTTCGTTGTCTCATGTTCAGCTCCTTCTGATCGAACAAGTATTTAAGACTCTTGTGATCGCTAAATATCGTGAAAGTACTACCATAGAGGTAATGCCTCCAGATTTTAAGCGAAAACACAATGGCAGCTAACTCCAAATCGTGAGTCGGGTAGTTCTTCTCGTGAGTCTTCAACTGTCTCGAAGCGTAAGCCACCACTTTCCGATGTTGCATCAGTACACATCCCAAGCCTTGATGCGAAGCATCACAGTAGACCTCATAAGGTTCCTCCGGTTGTGGCAAAATAAGCACAGGTGACGTCGTCAAACGTTCCTTCAGTGTCTGAAAACTTGATTCGCACGCCTCAGTCCATGCAAAAGGTTGATCCTTCCTCGTCAGTTGAGTCAAAGGTCCAACAATCTTGGCAAATCCCTCAATGAAGCGTCTATAATATCCAGCTAAACCCACAAAACTTCTGATCTCTGTCACTGTCTTCGGTTGTTCCCAAGCTAAAACAGTCTCTACTTTCGCTGGGTCCACAGCTATGCCTTCCTTTGAGATAACATGGCCTAAGAAATTGACTTCCTCCAGCCAGAATTCACATTTGGAAGGGTTTGCATACAGCTTTTTCTCTCGCAACACCTGTAAAACTTGGCGCAAATGTTCTTCATGTTCCTTCGCGTCCTTCGAATAGATCAATATGTCATCAATAAACACCACCACAAACTGATCTAAGAATTCATGAAAGATGCGGTTCATGTAATCCATGAAAATAGCAGGTGCATTCGTCACTCCAAACGGCATCACTAGGTACTCGTAGTGTCTGTAACGTGTTCTGAAAGCAGTCTTTGGTATATCCTCAGTCTTCACTCTGATCTGATGATAGCCTGACTTCAAGTCTATCTTGGAAAATACGGCAGCCCCTCGTAGTTGATCCATCAAATCATCTATCCTCGGTAACGGGTATCTGTTCTTGACCGTCGCCTTGTTAAGTTGTCGATAGTCCACACACAATCTCGACTTTCCGTCCTTCTTCTTGACTAATAGTACTGGCGCTCCCCACGGTGAAACACTTGGTCGAATGAATCCTTTTGCTGAAAGATCCCCCAACTGAGATTTCAACTCTACTAGCTCTGCAGGTGCCATACGGTAAGGTGCAATCAAAATCGGTCCGGTTCCGGGTACAATGTCGATCACAAACTCTACATCGCGTACTGGTGGTAGTCTAGGTACGTCTCCAGGAAAAACATCAGCAAAGTCTCGATCCACCGGAATGCCATGAACATCCGAATCCTTCCTCCCCTCCAAACTTAGCAATGAAGTGTACTTTTGAGTGCCCTCGCTCAACGATGCACTAATGTGGTTAGTAGAAAGATACTCGAAAAGATCCGAGTCTGGGAACACCACTTTCTTTCGACTACAGTCCAAAAGACAATGGTAGTGGGATAACCAATCCATCCCTAGGATTACATCTAGGTTTTTAAGGGGTAAACATACTAGATTGGCATGAAAAGTTCTATCTCTATATACTACTGAACAGTGCATGCATGCGACATTAGCAATTAGGGTCCTAGCAGATGTAGTCACCATAAGATCAAAACTCAAAGCAGTAATAGGCAGATTCAGTCTTGATACGCAATCCTTAGAGACAAAAGAATGAGTTGCACCAGAATCAAAGAGTACAGTTAGAAGATTACCGTCGATTTCACATTCCCCTCTGAACAAGCCATCCACTCCTTCAGCATCTTCACCATCCATTGTGTAAACTCTTCCCCTCGCAGCTGGGCGCTTTCCACTGGCAGCATTCACAGACGGTTCAGCCTTTGGTGCCTTACAGTCCACAGCCAGATGCCCCGATCTATTGCAGTTGAAGCATCTTGGTGGCATTGTGCAACTGCTTGCATAGTGTCCGACCGCTCCACATCTGAAACAGGTCACATCACGGTTTGGGGTACGGTTTCCCGACCCTCCAGAAGTAGCAGCAGCAACCATCGGCTTGTAAGATCCTGGGGTAAACCCTCTCCCCGCAGGACGTTGATACGGCTTCTTCGTTTGAAATCTTCCCTTTCCTTGAAAATTCTGTGGTGTTGACCTCACTGGCCCTCCAACTCCAGCCCTGTTTAATCTCCTATTCTTCATCAGTTCTACCTTTGTTGCTTTCTCCACCAATGCTTGAAACCTCACGATCCCTAACGGTCTCACTGAGTCCTCAATATCAGCTCTCAATCCCCTCACGAAACGCTTGCACATGTAGGGTTCATCAACTTGGTCACGGAAAAATCAAAAGTGTTTTTCCAAAGACTCCAACTTAGCAGCATACTCCGGAATGGTCATGCTCCCTTGTCGAAGAGTCAGAAACTGTGATTCACGCTCGTCACGAGCACTGTCAGGAAAATACTTCTCGAGAAAAGCAGTTCGAAAAGAATTCCAGTTCATCTCAACATGATTTGCTTCCATAATCCCTCTGGCGCCCCTCCACCAGTACTCAGCATCACCCAACAGCAGAAAGGTTGCCATCCCCACCTTGGCTCCCTCAGCAGTCTGAAACACGCCAAAGATCTTCTCTATTTCCTCAATCCAGAGATCCGCTTTGTCTGGGTCAGTACCTCCCGAAAACTTAGGTGGATCCTGTCTCCTAAAGTCATTCAGCCCCTTGTTCTGATCCAGAGTCACCTCCCTCTGACGCTGGTGTTGTTCACGCGCTTCCTCCGCAGCACGCCTTTGAGCGTTGTCGTTTGCTTGATTAGTCATCGCCTAAGCCATAGTGGCCATCATCTCCGCTAGTTGATTCGTGTTCACCATCGTCTGTTAGTCCTAATCGTATGATAGCACTAAAACTATCCCATATGATTAAGTAACAATGCAATCAATTAGAGCGAAAATCGCTCTGCAGACAATCAATTTTCACTCTTTGCAGAGTCACACAACCTAGCACAGAAGACCTATTCCCCAAAGACTCCCAAAAGACTCAACTAAGCTCTGATACCACAATGTAACACCCCGATTTCCGGGTGTCACTTTAGTAACTAAAAATAAACTTTACGCGGAAAAACAGGTATATTTTTTTTTCGATTCCTTTTAAATTAAAGCGATAGAAAATAAAGACACAACCCAGAAACTAAACTAACCAATGTACAACATATATAAACAGGTACAACCTCAGCTGCACGTCAACGTCACGCGCACTCGCAGTGACCCCAAAGTAGTGTGCCCGTAGTCAAATATGTACAGAACCAGTGGTGTAAGTAAAAGTCATACGTACAGTCATCCAAGAGAAAGTCGGCTCCAAAATGGCCTCAACAAAAGGCCCCTATATTCCGACAGACTCTCTGTGATTCCTCATCAAGAGAACCACACAAAAAGCCATGTATCGGGAACCTACCCTGTCCCAAAAGTAAGACGAATCAGAGCTCTACACAAAATATGACGCTGCCTAACCTACCCTCCCAGTACCGCTCATAGCTCCTCCTCCTCTCCCTCGTCGCTCGGCGAGTAGCTGTCCACGTCGCTGTCGGAGGCAGAGTCGAAATCCACCGTGATCATCTCGGTATCTAAGTCCACGACCTCCCTCCTAACTGTCCTGCACACCGTCCTAGTCAAGCCCGTCTCAACATCCACCTCTCCAGTAAGAACATCCTCCTCCACCACCCGAACCAGGGGTTACACACGGTAGCCGCGCGGTGGAGGCATGACGGTCCACCAACTCAAACCTGATCCCCCCCGAGGGAGAGACCATCGAAAACCACTCCGCCATCGACATTTGGCAGCAGGCCGACCGCCCAAACACAAACATGAAACCAAAGCCAAGGCGCTAGGGTCAACTCACAGAAATAAGTAATTATACACTCAACATGTGATTGGGGTATAGATATATATATATATGTTAATAATCCTAGCATGTTATTGGCTCTAACAAAGCTTCAATAATTCAAACAGTATACAATCCCAGTCAGAGTGAATGTATGCGTGAAATGCAATTCAATATGATCCGGATAGTTGTTTGGGATGGGCACCACAAGACCGCATGACACAGGCCTAGTGTCGCCAACTCTGCTCGGATGTCGCTTACAAACCCATGCATAGTCGGATCAGCCCCAACCATCAATGGTCGTGCCACTCTGCCCGCTATGCCGAAGATACACCCAGGTGTTCTTCGATGAAGGCAATTCCCCAACCTTCGTGAAGCATTCCCGTTCTTCACCGAGGCCCAATCTTTCGATCGTACAAACCCCGGATGATGCATGATGCAATATGGTTAGCCAAACATCGAATCGTCCTCCCAACGCAAGTATTTAGCTCAAAACCCAATCTCGAAACCCAAGAGTTTAGTATCGGTCAATACAACACAACTCCAACAACAAGAGTACTAAAGTACTCGGTGACTTTCAATCATCACCGTGGCTCACCCCCCTGGTGTCCAGCAATTCTCCAGAACCCACAACAAAAGTCGACATTTCCCCGTCTTTCGCAATTATTTTCCCCTTTAGATTTCCTATGTTTTATTTGTTAATAAAAATGTTTCGAATTGAATTAGTCAAGTTATGAGTTTAGTTCTCAAAGTCTAAGTTTCCTAAAGTCTCTAGTTTTCAAAATTATATTCCTTCTAAGTTTTCCAAAAACCCACCAAATGTAAATCCCGGGGAAAGTCTAAGTATACAAACGAATGGCTAAGTCTCCAACCCCCTGTTTGGACTTGCCTAGGGTCGTTTCTCCAACCCGAAATATCAAAGATAACCAGTTCAATGATTCCCCACTCCGAAGTCGCGTCAAAACGCACAATTCAATGACATCTCAATATCATAAGTTATGGAAAACATCAGAACATTAATTCATCATCATAATCAAAATCAAAGTAAAGCATAAGTCGAATTTATCGACGCCTATCATGCAATCTTAGCTAATATGTAAGTTGCCCTAACC
Source organism: Lotus japonicus (assembly GCF_012489685.1). Taxonomy (NCBI): domain Eukaryota; kingdom Viridiplantae; phylum Streptophyta; class Magnoliopsida; order Fabales; family Fabaceae; genus Lotus; species Lotus japonicus. The sequence goes on from NC_080044.1 coordinate 42,151,269, forward strand.
TCGAGTTGCTCCAGCCTCGTGGTCTAGGTTTTCTTCACACAATTGCTCTGAGAAACCCAAAGTTCCATCAACTGAACCTCGGAGAAAACAAAGCAGAAATCCAAACAAAATCGATTAGCTCGATCATAATACAACTCATTAACGATAGACAAAGCATTGAAGCTTCAGAATACAACAATCAAGTACGAAAGGACAAGTTTTCGCAAACGAAAAACTCCCCCCCCCCCCCCACACAAACATGCTCTCGGCCACAAGAGGAAAAAGGCTTCGACTCTTTTTCTTCGATCTAATTTAATTACAAGGTAGTTTTAGGGTAAAACTAGGGTAAAGAAATTGTCGGAAAATTTTTCGGACGATCGGATCGAAATACGGCTATTCAGGGGCGTTTTGGTCCAAAATAAAAGCTCAAAACCTCAAAGTTAAAACTTCGGAAAACAAATTTGATAGCGATGTTCCTAACGACATTTGTAGCAACTAATCCTAAAGGCACGAAGTCGGATTGCGACTTTTCGACATTAAAGTTTCGATATGTGCACAAAAGGGTTTTGAATCAGTTTTTCAGATCCTTGACAACTCGATCAAAATCGGCGAACAACGGCGAGTGTTCTAGGTTGTTGGGCAAGTACAGAAGATATCCCAAGCGAAAAATCAAGAAAAACGGATAGTTTTACGAAAAGCTCGAAACTTTGAGCACAGAAAGAGATATAGAAACGCAGTAGAAACAATGATCAGAGGTAAGAATTAAGCTAGTTACCTCGATACCTTGAAGTAGGGACAAACAGCTCGAAGATCGGTCAAGTTTCGGCGAAAATCTCCTCTCCTCCTTTCTCTCCTCAACTCGCGGCTCCAATGGAAGAAAATGGAAGATATTTTGATTTTTCAACTATTTATAGGAAGGTGAAATCGCGGGAAAATGAATATTTCGCGATTCGATTTTTGCAGCACGTTCATCGGTGAATTCTAAGCGAGATTCTGGTGACAGAATTCCAGAACTCAAAACAAATCTCTATAATTAGGGAAAAACGATCCAAAACGATCCAAAAGCGGTGTAAGTTAATCTGTCCCGAAAAACTACTTTTTGCTGTGAAGGTCAGACGACAAAACTTCGTTCTGAAGAAAGATTGGAAACATCGAAACAAATCTGGCATCGCGGATGGAAAATTCGTTAAAAGCTCCGAATAGAAAAAGTCTTCATTCAGTGATTGAATTTAGGGTTTTTGAAGCAAAGAAATTAGCGTCGTCGGACTTCCGAGAAGTGAATACTATCGTGCGTACAGTCCAGGGTTCCGAAATGAAACACTGGTCGAAGGAAAAATAAAGAGAACTTCTTATTTTTCCAAGGATTTGAAATCTCACTTAAACGTTGCTTTAAGAGCGGAATTAGCCTATTCTGGACACTCTCGCCATAAGGCAGGTGTGCAGACGACTCGTACTAACTCCGAAAACGACTATGAAACAATCCTCAAGCAATTCCTGAACTTTCTTCTTCATTAATCTTTCTCAAACGACGAACTCCTGTCACGCTTACACTGATCCTACGCGTGAGTCGGAAAAGTAACTAGTTCTGCAAATCCAGGTCTTACACTACACGAAGCATTCCTCTGATCAGAAGTCAACAAGTTTAAAGGTCATGTCACTATCCAAAGTACAAAAGCAAATGTACTATCCCGACGACCTAACCTAACATTCTCAGCCACAGCAGAAGCTGGAAATCCCAGATCTGTCCTCCAACGGTAGCATTCCCATGCAATGTTCAAACCCTAATCCTTGGAGTATATATAAAGGCTGAAGACAGAAAGATGCGGTTGGAAGAAACTTACACGCGCAAGCTATACTCAAATCTCCTAAGAAATCTTTCTTCATCGAACTCATTGTGTTTACTACAAGCTTTTAAGAAGCAATTTCTTTGTAAACAATATTCTTTAAACAGTTGTTTAGTTTACCTTTAGGAGATCAAGGTTGATCGGATCCTAGAGAAGACTAAGAGAGTGAATCTCAGTGTATTGTTAGTCACTTGTAGGTTTCAAGTGCAGTTGTAACAAATCTCTGATTAGTGAATTGCCTTCATTCTAAGAAGGAAGAAATCACCTTCACGGGTGGACTGGACTAGCTTGAGTGATTCATCAAGTGAACAGGATAAAATCCTTGTGTGCTTTTCTCATCTCTTATCTTAAGCACTTTACTTGTGCCTCGAAATATTTGTTAAAATCTTAAGTGGGAAGTTTTATTCTGAAAACGTTATTCAAACCCCCCTTTTCTATCGTTTTTCATACCTTCATAGGCGCCAATTCCAAATCCTGGAACAGAACAATTGGCGCCTAGGCGCTAATGGAGCACGCCTAAGCGCTCTGACTTCGCTGGAAAGACTTTAGAACTTCCTCTTAACTCCTCTTCAAGCCTCTTTAACCCTTTCTTCAATTCACCAAACTTCTTGACCTTCCCAATTCATCAGTTTCAGACCTGGTAAGTTAGGCACAAAGCAAAGGGGAAATCTAGAAGCTTTAAGAGTTAATTAGCAAAGAGAACCTTAAATTTAAAATAGGAAATCATGCAAGTTCTAATCTTACATAAAATGCAATAAAAGTCCCTATAAAACTATAACATTACCAAAGCAAAGTAAAATCACAAAGAAAGATAAAAGTGCATGAGAATGCATGAAACACTACATGAGACTCAACAAAAAGACTCAAAACTAACAAAGGAATGACCCTAAAAATAGCACTCAAATAGAGTCATCACACCACTATACTCAACGACAGCTCGCCGTCGAGCGTAAACAACACTCGCTTGCCCTCAAGTGCAAGAAATGCTCCCAAACAAGTGCTTAACAAGGAATACTTATCACAAAACCAGGGGATTTAGCGACTACAACTGGTTCCAAAAGAAAGACACAACAATCCACTTCATGTCACTTTCGGACAAAGAAGAATGTAGAGTCCACTATGAGAAGCATATAGATCTAAAATTCCTATGATGAGATATATATTTAGTGCACTGAGCACACAAGCAGTTCATAGGTTCTGTATATCATTCACTCAAGAGCAATAGAGATCAAACATGCACAAATTCAATGAGACTCCACAAGGGTTGTAATGTTAGCTTGGTGAAGTACAAGGTGGTTGGTCCCTAAGGAAGGCTAGGCTTCAAAACATATTGAGCGCGGTCCAATTAGTAACCCCCGGAGCTTTCAACAACAAACCTTTTTTTAGCACAAGTCTCTTGACCCCTTTTTCAAATTTCTTTTTCTTCTATTTTTTTTCTATTTGCAACTCCAACTTGATTAGGAGTCTTTTTTTCTCTTTTTTTTTTCTTACACTCGGGGCAAGAGAGATTTCCAACTTTAATTACTAGCTCCAACACAATGCAAGGACCAACACTCCCCAAAATCCAACCTATCATCCACCCCAATCATTTAGCTAACAAAGAAATCTTCAATAAGCTCAAAAGGGACAACTAAGGACAAATGTTCAAGCCAACAAACTCTGAAGCTCAAAAACCTACAAGTCTCAAGAATTGTGCAAGTATCACAAAGCATGCAAAGAGTGAAATCAATACAAAACCAAGAAGTACGAGTGAGTCAGGATCCTCCAGGGAAATTTTATGGTGAAGGGTCAAAGATGGACCCTTATGGACTCACACCAACTCTATCCTCAAGAAACACTCGGAAGACCGAAGTCTCCTCCTCTCTTCCCCAAAGCATGCAATCACTCATCCCCAAAAGACATCACAAGTATTCACAAAAACATTTTCAAAACCAGTAACATGTTAGAGAGCATAACTACGGGCAAAAACATGTGAGTATAGGGAAGTAAGACCCAAAAACGACTCTAATAAAAAAATGCATGATCAAAAGAAAAATAAAAGCTACAAAAGAAAAATATGTAAAAATGCATGAGCTAAACTAAAGGGAAGAGTTGACCTCCTTTACCAATTACCATGGAGGCCTTAGATACACCTCCAACTCCAGAATTTAGGCTCTCAATCCCTGCAAAATGCAACATCCAAACAAGCAAAATAAAAACAAGACTTGGGTTGTCTCCCAAGCAGCCCATTGTTATAGTCTTAGGTAGACTATCCCCCTTGTCAAGCTCGAGGTTTGAAAAACATGGTTTCCAACTTCAGTACCTCACCACCTTGGTACACTTTCAACCTCTGCTCATTCACATTGAAAGTATTCTTGGTCTCTGGGTTTTCAACCTCAACAACACCATGAGGATACACCCTCTTGACCACAAAGGGTCCAGACCATCTAGACTTTAGTTTCCCAGGGAAGAGTCACAATCTAGAATTGAAGAGCAGCACCAATTGCCCTGAGACAAATTCCCTATTCAAAATCTTCCTATCATGCCACTTCTTTGTCTTTTCCTTGTAGATGCTAGCATTCTCATAAGCTCGGAGTCGAAACTCATCAAGCTCATTCAATTGCAAGAGTCTCTTCTCGCTAGCAACTTTCCAGTCAAAATTCAATTTCTTTATTGCCCAATAGGCCTTGTGTTCTAATTCCATTGGTAAGTGACATGCTTTCCCAAAAACCAAGTGGAAAGGAGAGGTACCAATTGGAGTTTTAAAAGCGGTTCGGTAGGCCCATAAAGCATCGTCAAGTTTCCTTGACCAATATAATTTGAATATTTGTTTATTAGGAGCTGGACCACAGAGGCTCTGCTAGGGTTTCGTTGTCCCTAGCAGCTTGGCCGCTTGCGCCGCTGTCGCGCCGCCGCGCGTGTCCCGTATGGCTCTCTCTGGTCGTGCACTGGTGGTGGATGGCGAGGAGGTCGGGGGGTCTCTTGATGTTGGTGAACCAGACGGCGGTGGAGAGTCGGATTCCAGTCGAGATTCGACCCAAGTTGATGGGAGGTGCTCCCTGTTCGTGGATGGCATCTCAGATGATGTCTCCTTCTCGAAAATTCGTGATCTCTTCTCTCAATTTGGGCGTATCAGAAGGTTGTTTGTTCAGAGTCAGCGGAGGCCAAGGAGACGGTGGCGCTTTGGTTTCGTGCACATGTCCTCCGTCAGCGAAGCGGTTGCTGCTCGTGCTAATTTGAACGGCGTTCGATTCGGCGGCGCTTCCTTAGCCGTGTCTGAGGCAAAGTCTTCTCGCTGGAAGGGTAGGTCTCCCCGGTTCCTCGCCGGCTCAGGGTCTGGTCGAGTGGAACCTTCTCTCGGTACCCCCTCCGGAACCATTTCGCAGCAGCCTTGTTCTGTGAAAGCTCAAGGATGCTTGCACCCTGATGATGTTCTGTTCCCAGAGATTGTTGGCCAAGATTCCATGGCTCAAGGTACGCTGTCCAGGTCTTCTTTTTCCTCTGGTTCTGAGCTTGTTTGTGCTGGTGCAATTTCGCCTCTGGTTGACGGTCCTTCAGCCATTGAGGATTCTATCCCTGTATCGGTTGGGCATTGCCGTGATAGTTCTGCTGCTTTCTCGCCTCTGGCTGCGGGTTCTGTGGCCAGGGAGGATGTTGCTGTAGTTGCTGCGGCGAGCTCGACGGGTGCCTCGTCTAGTGAAGACTTTAAAGTTTATGTGGATGATGTCTTGAAATTCTGCATGAAGGCAGGGTCTGTTTGCGACCTGGATGCGTTGGATTGGGATCAATATGGGGATCAGATACTTCGTGCTATTATTTCTAACTTTGATGAGAGAATTAATGAGTTGAGGGTCAAGCCGACTTCGGAATTTCCTTCTAGATCAGAACATGTGATTCGTATTGCTAGTAAATCTGTTGTTGATGAGGTGCGGGGTGAGATTTCGGTTGTACCTTCGATATGTCGGGATGCTTGCCTCGATATGGGGCTTGAGAAGATGCAGGTTTTGAGTCACGATGATGGGGCTTCAGATTTGTCGTTGTGCGTTGTGTCCTCTCATGTGGATGCGTTGTCTATTGAAGGGCATGGTAATGGTATTCTTTCGGATGTTGAGGTTGATTTGGAGTCTCCGCCGCGCCGCAAGAGGGGTCGCCCTAAAAAGGTTATTGGTCGTGGAAGGAACAAGAAGGTCCTTGGCTTCTCTAGACGACGTTGGAAGAAGAAAGCTTTTGAGGATTTAATTTATGAGGATATGCATTCGCCGATGCTTTCGGATGCCACTCCTGCTTTTGAGGAGCGGGGGGATGCGTATGTGGGTAATGATGAGTCTGTGCGCACTCGTGCGGCTAAAGTCTGGGAGGTTGGTAAGTCTTGCAGTTTGGTTTTCCCAGGTACTGATGAAGAGGCTATTGAGGCTTTTGCATCTCACATTCAGGAGACTCTTGTAGAGAGGTACAGTGGGGGCTAGGGTCTTTTCAGTTGGTCGTGGTTTGGTTTTGTATTGGGGGCGCGCTTTTCTTTTATTTTGGTCGTTTTGATCGTTGTTGGCTGTTTTAGTTTTTGCTTTTCGTGTCTGTTCGTTTCTTTCGGTTTTTCGTTGTGCCGCCCATTGTCGAGAGGGCTTGTTTCTCGACTTTGATTAATATATCATATCTTTTGCTCTCAAAAAAAAAAGTTTCCTTGACCAATCCTTTCTACAAGAATCTACCACCATTTCAAGAATACGTTTTAACTCCCGATTAGAAATCTCAACTTGCCCACTAGTTTGGGGGTGATAGGGGGTAGACACTTTGTGCTTAACACCGTATTTTTCCAAGAGAGACTCGAAAGCTCTGTTACAAAAGTGAGTACCCCCATCACTTATACACGCCCTAGGAACACCAAATCTAGTGAAAATGTTCTTTTTCAGAAAAGCAACCACCACCTTAGAGTCATTTGTTGAGAGTGCAGCAGCTTCAACCCACTTAGAAACATAATCAACAGCCACTAAAATATACTGGCAACCAAATGAAGGTGGGAAAGGTCCCATGAAATCGATGCCCCAAACATCAAATAACTCAATTTCCAAAATATTTTTAAGGGGCATCTCATTTCTCCTTGAAATGTTTCCAGTCCGCTGACATCTATCACAACTCTCAACAAAAGCTCTACTATCTTTATGGAGAGTAGGCCAATAAAAACCACTTTGGAGAACCTTAGCAACGGTCTTCTCCCCACTAAAATGTCCACCATAACTTGATCCATGGCAATGTCAAAGGATTTTCTCAAAATCAACATCTGGGATGCACCTTCTTATGACTCCATCAGAACAAATTTTGAAAAGGAAAGGGTCATCCCAGAGGTAAAATTTTGCATCATGCAGAAATTTTTTCTTCTGCTGCCAGGTCAAGTCATGGGGAATAAGTCTAGCAACACGGAAGTTAGCAAAATGCACATACCAGGGTAAGAGTTCCTCAGCGGAAACAGCTAGGAGTTTCTCATTCGGGAACTCCTCTTGGATAGGTATTGAGCTGGATGCTCCACCTTCCAATCTTGACAAATGGTCTACCACTCCATTATCCTTGCCTCTCCGGTCAATGATCTCAAGGTCAAACTATTGGAGGAGTAAGACCCATCGAATCAGCCTTGGCTTAGAATCCTGTTTAGCAAACAAATGCCTCAAAGCAGCATGGTCAGTATGAACAATAACTTTAAAACCCAAGATGTAAGGCCTAAACTTTTCACAAGCAAAGACCACACCGAACAACTCTTTTTCAGTTGTAGTGTAGTTCCTTTGGGCCTCATTCAACACTCTACTTGCATAGTATATCACATACAACACTCTTTCTCTCTTTTGACACAAGACAGCCCCTAAAGCCAGATCACTAGTATCACACATGATCTCAAATGGTAGAGACCAATCCGGAGCAACAATAACCGGGGTTGTCACCAAACTCTCTTTAATAGACTCAAAAGCTTTCAAAAAATTCTGATCAAAAGTAAAAGGTGCTTCCTTTTCAAGCAAATTGGTCATAGGCTTAGCTAATTTGGAAAAGTCTTTAATAAACCGCCTATAGAACCCAGCATGCCCGAGAAAACTCCTAATACCCTTGATGTTAGTCGGCGGAGGGAGCTTTTCAATAACTTCAATCCTAGCTCTATCAACCTCAATCCCCTTTTCGGACACCTTGTGTCCAAGAACTATGCCATCCCTAACCATGAAATGGCACTTTTCCCAATTCAAGACCAAGTTAGTCTCTTGACATCTTGTCAGAACCAAAGCTAAATTCCCTAGACAAGCATCAAAATTTGGACCAAAAACAGAGCAGTCGTCCATAAAAATCTCGATGCAAGTCTCTATCAAGTCAGAGAAAATAGCAAACATACACTTTTGGAAAGCAGTTGGGGCATTGCAAAGCCCAAATGGCATTCTCCTATAAGCAAACACGCCGTAACGGCAAGTGAATGCCGTCTTCTCCTGGTCTTCCGGTGCAACACAAATTTGGTTGTACCCGGAATAGCCATCAAGAAAACAGTAGTATTGATGCCCAGCCAACTTATCAAGCATTTGATCTATGAAAGGCAAAGGAAAGTGATCCTTTCTAGTTACCGAATTCACCCTTCAGTAGTCAAACCCTCCACTTGACGAGTGGGAATCAATTCATTGTTCTCATTGGCAACTACAGTGATGCCTCCTTTCTTGGGAACCACTTGAACAGGACTTACCCATTCACTATCCGAGATTGGATAAATAACACCTGCATCAAGCAATTTAATTATCTCTTTCCTCACCACGTCCTTCATGGAAGGGTTAAGTGTCGTTTGAGGTTGGACTATAGGTTTGTAGTTTTCTTCCAGCAAAATTTTATGCATGCATATCGCAGGACTAATACCTTTGATATCATCAATAGTCCAACCCAAAGCTGACTTATGATCCCTCAAAACTCTGAGGAGTTTCTCCTCTTCCAAGGGAGTGAGAGCACTACTTAAAATAACAGGTTTATTCTCACCTTCCTCAAGAAAAGCATACTTGAGAGAGGAAGGGAGTGGCTTGAGCTCACTCTTCTCCTCAATCATAATCTCCTCATCCCTAACTAATTCTTCTTTCCAAATCCTTTTGGTGGAAAGGGATGAGACAGATTCTAATTGAGTTAGAGTAGCATTCACTTCATGGTACAAAGAATCAAGTTCACTCTCAAGATTTTGGTCCTCTATCTCTAGCCCTCCATGATTGTTGTTTCCAAGGGGTCCTTAATAGATATCCTAACAAACTCTTCACACACGAGCTCATCCACCACTTTACATCGGAAAACTTCCTCATCCGCTCGGTGTTTCAAAGAGTCAAAAATATTGAAGAGGACCTCGTCTTCCCCTACTTTCAAAGTTAGAGTTCCCTTAGCCACTTTAATCTCAGCCTCACCAGTGGCTAAGAACGCTTTCCCCAGTATGAGAGGAACTTTTGAGTCCTCTTCCATGTCCAGAATGACAAAATCCACTGGGAAGACAAACTTGTCCACCTTCACCACAACATCTTCAATGATCCTGTAAGGGGTTTTTAAGGACCTATCCGCCATTTGCAAAAAAAATCATAGTTGGGGTAACCTCACCTAAGTTCAACCTTTTAAACATGCTAAGCGGCATCAAGTTGATACTCACTCCTAGATCACACAAGGCTTCTACCACGGTTAGCCACTCAATTTCCACCGGAATAGTAAAACTCTCGGGATCTCTTCTCTTCCTAGGCATCTTTCTTTGCAAAATGGCACTACACTCTTCAATCATCATAATAGTTTCATCAACCTCACTCAACTTTCTTCTCTTACTGAGGATATCTTTCATGAACTTAGTATAGATTGGCATTTGCTCCAAGGCTTCGGAAAAAGGAATATTAATATGGAGTTTATTAAAAACTTCCAAGAACATAGAAAATTGTTTATCCAAATTTTTCTTCACCAAAGCCTTGGGAAATGGAATCCTGCGGAGCTCAGGAATATGAGTGTTTACAACTCTAGTTCTAATGGGCTCACTTGCTCTTCTCTCCATGACATCCTCATCTCTCTCTTCCTCAGCTTCCTCATTTTTCTCTCCCTCAACTTTTTTCTCTGCCTCATGCAACACTTTTCCACTCCTAGTAGAAACAACAGCAGTATTTTCTTGCTCAGTTAAAGCTAAAGTTTTAGAAGAGAACTTACCTTGGTGATTATCGGACATTTGCTTTGCTAGCTGTCCCAATTGACTCTCCAGGCTCTTTATAGCCACCTCTTGGCTTTTGTAATTGCTTGTTGAATGATCAATGAATCTCTCGATCAGCTCCTCTAGACTCCTCTTGCCAACCGTCTTTCCAACAATTTGCGGTTGGACAAAAGGCCCATGTTTTGTGGTTGGAGCTTTTCCTCCTTGTGTTAATGCCTTGACCTCGCTTTCACCATCATTGATAGTACAATGGTTACTAGCATGAGATCCACCACAAAACTCGCACTCCGAACAAGTCATTCTTGCTCCAATTGACTTGGTCTCCTTTATATGCTTTCGGATTTCCGCTACATCCCCAGAGAGTTGCTTGTTGGAGGCTATGAGCTTGTCATAAATTTCAACTTCAAAAGCACTCCTTCGGATTTGGCGTTCTTTCTCGGAGTTCATGGCTCTCACCGCCATTTTTTCTATCAAGTCATACCCAGCTTGTGGGGGAAGAGCATCGAACTCCCCATTTGAAGCCGCATCCAAGCCAAACCTTGATGAGTATAATAAACCATCATAGAACTTTGCAACAATTTCAGCTTGGGTAAGATTGTGTTGAGGACACTTCTTCAAAAGCTTCTTGAAATGCTCTCAAGCCTCATAAAGATTTTCATCCGAGGATTGCACGAAAGTCATGATGTCATTCTTGAATTTCCTCAAAAGGGACTTTGGGAAGAACCTCATTGTGAATTTTTCTTCAAGGTCTTCCCAAGTTGTGAGACTACCTTGAGGTTGTGAGTTAAGCCAATCCTTTGCTGCGTCCTTCAAAGAGAATGGAAATAGGCTCAACCGAATTGCATCCGAAGGAACACTGAACACCCGATAAGTGTTGCAATTACGGATGAACCTTTCCATATGAGCATGAGGATCTTCCGAAGAACTCCCACCGTATTGGCTTTGGCTCACCATGTTGATGAATGCCGGTCTCAACTCAAAGTCCCCCACTCCTTCGGGGATGACAATACTCCCAGGATAGTCAAACTCATGGAGCCCGAAGTGAGTTCCCGAAGAGATCGGTTGGCATTCTCAACTTCTTGTTCACGCATTCGGAGGGTTATACCCTCTTGGATTCTTGCCTCAATATGGGCTTGCATCTCCTCCTCCGTCATATGGCCACCCATGACGGTGTCTCTCTCGAGAGAAACCTGAAAGTATGACACTAAAATAGAGAAAGATTAGTAGCACCAATTCTAGACATGTTCAAAACTTAAAACAAAACCACAAACTAAAAACTTAAACCAAGAATCGCAAAACAATTCCCCGGCAACGGCGCCAAAAACTTGTTGGAAGTTCTGCAAGTGTACAGAATCTACCCGATTTTAAATTATCGAACCTCAGGGAATTAGATTGCCAATTCAGTTTAAGATTCAAATTCAAGGTTGAAAAGCTAGTAAAATTCAGTTTTAAAGGTTGATTGTTTCTTAGATAATGTAAAAGACAGGTGAACAAGTAATTAAGCGTGTGAAAATCAGAGATGAGGTTGCCTTGGGTTCTTGCTCAACTCAATCAGTTTTAGCAAACCTTTCCTACTTACAAAGTTCAGAGTCTCTCCTTGATGTTCTAGCCTAGGAAGTCATCTATCGATGCCTCGCAAAAATAACCCTTTCTAATCAAAAGATAGGTTCAATTCCTTGACAACCTAAACATTTTCTAGAAGCACTAAGCATAGAAATCAGGCCAACAAACGCCTACCTTTCCTCTATTCCTAGTAGCAAGCATAGAAGAGGTAATCCCACAACAAGTCCCAATTCCATAACAAACTTTCGTTATGAAAATAGAAAAGCAAAAAGCTAGCATTCATTCAAGCTTAAAAGATAAAGCATAGGAGTGGGATTCAAGGGTTTACTCAGAACAACATGAATAGAAAAGGGATGAAAGCTAAAACATTCAAAGTCTTACAAAGAGCCCAAAGCAAAAGGGGTTTTAGCCAAGCATGGCTATGAAATCCATACAAGAAAGTAAAGATGAAACCTGGAACATAAGGTTTAGAGAAAGCTCCTCAAGCTCCAGAACCCAAACCCTCTCTTCTAACTTATTACAATATGAGAAATTGACAAAAAGTCCCTAGAGAAATGTCTAAAAACCAATTTATAGGCAAACCAGGCGAGTCTGGGCGCTCAGGCGCCAATTCAGAGCGCCTGAGCGCCAATTCCAGCTCAAAACAGGCTCTCTGGAAGGTAATTGGCGCTTAGAGCATGCCTAGGCGCCAAATCCGAATCCTAGAACAGAACAATTGGCGCCTAGGCGCCAATGGAGCACGCCTAAGCGCTCTGACTTCGCTGGAAAGACTTTAGAACTTCCTCTTAACTCCTCTTCAAGCCTCTTTAACCCTTTCTTCAATTCACCAAACTTCTTGACCTTCCCAATTCATCAGTTTCAGACCTGGTAACTTAGGCACAAAGCAAAGGAGAAATCTAGAAGCTTTAAGAGTTAATTAGCAAAGAGAACCTTCAATTTAAAATAAGAAATCATGCAAGTCCTCAACTTACTTAAAATACAATAAAAGTCCCTATCAAACTATAAAATTACCAAAGCAAAGTAAAATCACAAAGAAAGATAAAAATGCATGAGAATGCATGAAACACTACATGAGACTCAACAAAAAGACTCAAAACTAACAAAGGAATGACCCTAAAAACACCACTCAAATAGGGTCATCACCAACTTCCTTAACCTTCCGCACATTACTTGCTTCCTTGTCCTGTATCCGTTTCCTCGCCAACGACACCTTTGCTGCCCTCACGCGCTTCCTCTTACATGCGTCGTCCTCCACTTCTATGATGTAGTCTCTTGCTCGGGCGCGAACTTCCGTCATCGAGTGCGCTGGTTTCCTACTCAGCTTGCACTCCAATTCCTCGAACTTCGTGGACGCAGCACTATACCGCTCCATGTACTGCTTCAAAGTTTCTCACTCCCTCTGCCGAATATCGAACAGATCTTCGATCGCTCTTGTGGAGAACTGGACAAGGAATTCGGACGAGAGGTCGCAAAACTTCGCTATGGATCCTTGAGGCAGAGTCATAAACCAGGCCATTGACGAACCTCGAAACGTAAATGGAAGGATCCTGCACTTCACAGCGTCGGAAGCTTTGCTCACCGCCATCTTCTCATTGAGCTGAAGGAAATGATCTTTTGGATCGGTTCGTCCATCGTACGTCTCCAACACAAGGTTTCTCATGCCATCCGGTAGGGTCACCTCTCTAACCGCTACTGAGAACGGCTCGACTTACGCAGCAGCTTCAGCATCCTTCGCCTCTTCATTCCACTGCCTGAGGCAATAATACTCCAATTCTTCCTGCAAACAATCGTTTTGCAGTCTCATAACGCTAGCTTGTGCCAGTCGCGCTTTTTTACGGCGCAGTCTCCCTATCCTGTCGCAGAGCGGTGAGGATTCTTGCTTCTGCTCCATTTCCTCGCTACGCCTTTGGCAGCGTGGCTTCATCAAGATCTATCAGCGGACCAAGAATCCAGACAAAGAATTGAGAACCGAAAATCACAAGCCGAAAAGAATTTTCTCCGAAAATCGAACTTCACTCAACCAGATTACAATCCACGTAGTCCGGGAATCGAAATCTATCGTTCCCCATAGACGGCGCCAAATGTTCTATCTAAGAACATTGAGATGAGGTATAGTACCTAGAGTGTAAGGAACGTGATGTGAGATTCCTAGAGAGAATCAGAGCGTAATCATTTTTAGAGAGAGAGAGAGTAACTGAATTTCAATCTTGTTATTTCTCAAATGAGCTAAGAGTACCTTACAATTGGTATTCATCCCCTATTTATAGATGTGGAGCTAGGCTTGGCGCCTCTAACCCTTCCTAATGGGCCAGTTGGGCCTCTGAGAGGAGGCCCAAGTCCCTGGTCCGCTCGTCGCCCTTGGCTGGCGCCCCTGGGCGAGGGACCCTAGGGTCTCGCCCAGTCCACCCACAAACCAACATGGGTGCTGAATCAAACTCTTATCTGAGCTAGCAAGTAGTAATCATTCAACATGACTCATGTAAAGTGAAATCTTGAAACAGGGTCTGCAGGATCTGAAAAATAGAGCTAGAGTCCTCAAATTCTAAACCTGGGTTTACGGGTGATTGATGTTAGCTTTATGTACGAGCAAGAGTTTTGCTTTGCTTTGAGTGCATATTATTTATTGAAGCAATTGTTTGTAGTTTTCAACTACAGAAATCTGATTTTCAAATGAGAACAACAAAGAGTTTATGTTTAATAATAATTTATTTTCATTTTAGTTTCATGAAATTTCGAATTAATAGTATGCACTTAGAGACTTGGGGTTCGGTTTAGTGGGTTTGTGGGTTTTTTGGTTTTGTGATTTTGGGTAGAACAATTTTGGTTTTTGGAAGGGAAAAATGGTTGACGTGAGGGAGAGCATCAGAGAGCGTGAGAGGGAGGAGATGAGGGTGGAAAGTAGAAAATGAAGGATTAAGAAGATGGAGATGGAGAGAGGGTGATGGTGGTGGGGAGTGGTAGAGGAAGATGGTGGATAGAAAGATTTTTTTTCAGATTCAGGGACTAAATTGAAGTTTTTAAAACTTTCCCACCAGTCAAATACCACACAAGCTACAACTTTGATAAAAAAAAATTCCAAGTCACACTTCCGTTAACGACATTACCTTTTTGTAACCCAGGAACTGCCGATGAGGGAGATTTGGCACATCCAGGGACCACGAATGTCATTTTGAAAGCTTAGGGACGAAGTAGAAGGCGGTTGACACTTTCAGGGACCAAGTTGGCTATTTACCCAAGCCGAAATCATTGGAATGGCCATGTGATTGCAAATTAGGCTGGCAGTGACTGATGACAAAAGTTTTATTAGCTTAGATTTGGGTAAGGTTAAAGTTGGGCTTTTCTTTCCCTGTGTTCTTGGTTTGATGAAGGGGGCAAAAGATGAACAAAAACAAAGTGTCCAAAGCCCCAAGGTCTCATACAGAAGACAAATTAAAAAAAATAATAAAATAATAATAATAATAATAATAATAATAATAATAATAATGACAGGACAACAAACTACCTCACCATTATGTTATTCCCTGCTGAACATGTGGAAATTGGGCAGAAAAAGAAACAATTGCATCTAGATGCAAGGAGAGCTTGAGAGCTTCATTTGGTCTTGCTCTATATATATGCATGTGGGAGCCAATGTCAATTTTCCCATAAGCAACATGGAGACGTGGGAAGCAAAACAAGAGTGAACGAAACAAATCAGATTTGAAAAGGACTTGGCCCATATTTTAGAAAACGAATCTGCCATAACTCATAAGTAACGTATGTGCCATGTTTTTTTCCTAATGCCTTCAATCATGATAGAGCATTCCAGTGTAATCCTATGGGAATATCTTCCCCTAATATGGTTTGACCATGAACGGAGGAAATTCACCCAAACCCCACCCCTTACCAAACAGATTAATAACTCTTGTAACTCTTGTATCGTGTGGAAAATTATGCTACCCCATTATAAACGTATAGTGAAAGATTAATCCAATTCCACTTACCTTATACATTGGTGTTTTGACTAGAGTAAATGCAAATTTTTGGTGGGGAAGAGTGTTGGGATGATTTTTCTTCGTCTTCATGAAATCGCCATTCAGGCGCTAGCGAGGCAAATCATTTCTCATAAAGTGAGATAGGGTATTTTTAGTGTTTTGGATCATCAGTTTGTGTTGAGTATCGGTGTTGCTGCTTTGTGGTTTTTTTTTTCTGCTGATTTTCAGGGTCTTTATTTAGGTGTCTTTGTTTGACATGTTTTCTTTTGTTGTTTTTGTTCTTGTTTGAAGTGCTTTTTTTCAATAAATTTTTTCTGCTTTAAAAAAAAACTTTTATAATACATTAATTGGTATGTTTATGGATATTAGGGGAAAATTTCATTTGCACGGTCAAATCCACCTCCACAAAGAAAGTAGGTGCGGAAATGAGACATGGGATAAAGTGGGAAGGCTAAGTAAGATAATTTTTTGTTGAGATTCGTATATCCACCGCTGAAAGCACTGGTCATGAAATATACAATAATTAAACTTCAATCATATTATTAAAAGAGGAGGTGAGTAACCATCGCGTTAAATCTCGTGCTTAAGTAAGATATTACGACTGGGCGAGCCTTTAGGGGGCCTACGCCCAGGGGTTACATCCAAGCGGCGGTCGCCCAGCCTGGAGATTGGGCCTCCTCCAGCGATACCCAACCGAGGCAGTTACGCATGCTAGGCCCAACTATCCCATATATAAATAGGGAGCGGTTACCATTTGTAAGGGACTCTTGGCTCATTTGCTAAATAACACATGAAATTCAGTTATTCTCTCTCTCTAACTTTCTCTCTCTAAGTGTAATCTCTCTACGTTAGGGACAATCCCCTTTCTCAATGTTCATTGCAAGAATATTTGGCGTCGTCTGTGGGGAACGTTAAATTTTCTACTCCCAGATCACGTGGATTTGTTGCACAGTTGAAGAAAGCTCTGATTTCTGTTGAATTCTTTGATTTTCAACGAATTTCTTGATTTTCAGTGTTCTCTGAGCGTTCCACCGAAACAGGGACAGCGCGAGGAGGTGTGGTGAAAGCATTCGGTTCCTCCACCGACTCCACTCATGTCCCCTTCATCAGTTTCACGGCAGGAAACTCCGCCGTCGGTTGGCAGTCTCACAAAGAGAGTGGTGACGAATGGTTCGAAGTGTCACCGACATTCAACGGTGAAATGAACATCTGCAGGCACAGCTTGAGTTCCTTCGCCTTGAGCAGCAGGATGAAGAAATTCGCGAGGTAGCATCAGTCGCGGAGTTTAAGCTTTTTTTTACGGAGGTGAAGGAAGTCGCCATTTCGGACAGTATGAAGAATCTTGTTTTGGAGTCTTACAACGGGAAGACTGATTCAAAGGATCATCTCCTCTACTTCAATACAAAAATGCTGATCAACGCGGCATCGGACGCAGTCCGATGTCGGATGTTCCCGTCGACGTTCAAGAGTACGGCGATGGTGTGGTTCACGACTCTGTCTAGCGGTTCTTTCACAAATTTTTGTGATTTTTCATCGAAGTTCCTGATTCAATTCTCCGCGAGTAAGGTCAGGCCGGTAGCGATTGATGATATGTATAACGTTTGCCAAACAGTGGGTGAAACTTTGAAGCAGTATGTAGTGCGTTTCAGTGCGATCTCCGTGAGAGTAGAGGAATCCTAACCGCGTGCCTCCTCACAAGCATTCAAGAATGGAGTGTTGCCAGGACCGTTAAATAGCAAGCTAAGCAGGAAGCCAACCCGTTCCAAGACGGAAGTTCGATCCCGGGCGGGTGTGTATATCTTGGATTAAGAAGACGATGCTTTCAAGCGTAACCGCGCGAAAGGAGAGAAGCATGGAGCTATAGTGAAGCAACTTGAGAAGCAGAGGCATGGTAGTGAGAAGAAAATGTCGGTGGCGAAGCCGACCAAGGAGAAATTAGGGCCACAATGGTGGCGGGAAAAAATGGAACGACTTCACCACCAGGAGCGCCCGGGATCCAACTGGTGAGCGGAAGAAGAAGTGGTACTCAACACTAACCTAGCGGACATTTTCCGCGAGATAAAGGTCGTGCACCTGATCGGCGAGCTAGGGTCCCCCAAACGCCCGCCGAGGGTTGTTGATGCAACGAAGTGGTGTAAATACCACTGTGTGGTCAGCCATGAGACCAACGACTGCCACGCCCTGGGAAAAGGCATTGAGAAGTTAGTTAAGCCAGGAAGTTTGAGACATCATGTCCGGAGTGATCGTCGGGCCCCCTCAAGCCAATTGGAAACCTTGGCGATTATAGGGCAAGAGCGAGAGTCGCCGAATGAAACCATTAACACGATCGCCGGAGGGTTCGGGGGTGGAGGAAGACCGAAGTCTCCTCCTCTCTTCCCCAAAGCATGCAATCACTCATCCCCAAAAGACAACACAAGTGATAAGCGCATAATTGATGCACTTTACGTGTGTCTTTCTAAGCTTCATTATATACATTTTTGTGCTTAATTGTTATGACTTAGCCATGTTTTGACCATTAGTGCTTATTTGGATTATTCATGGAAAAGTGCTTAAATCTACACTTTTAGTTTCTGTGACTGTTTTGCTAGAACAGATTGCATCTGGAGCTACAAATATCCAAATTGGGCGAATAATATGGCATTGCAAAGATAACTCAAAGCCCTAAAACTTTCATGTTCAGCACAATTCTAGAATCAGCCTCTAACTTGGTCAGAATTTCCTTGCAAAGTTGCTGTCGCTAATCCTACGAGTCTGGAACAGTCTGCACTAAAATGATCATATCTTGGGCTACAAAACTCCGAATTAGGATCCGATTGAAGGCCCGCGAAGCTGACTTAAAGAGCTACAACTCTCATGTTTACCTCAATTAAAGATTCAGACTTCTTGTGGGACCCGCGAATGCCTGATTGTTCAGCAGCTTACTCCTTTATGTGGGCCCGATTTTGTGAAGATTTAGAAAAGATTTAGATAACAAAGATTGTTACTTGATGAACAAGTTTATTTATTAGTATAAATAAGTGAGTTTAGGCTTTTGTTAGACACCACTAAACCACTACCACCATCACACCACCTCACCTTCTCCTCCTCCTATTTCTCCTCTTTTCTAGTATGAGTTGCTAAACTCCCTAGTTAGTCTTAGGATTTTTAATATTTTTGTGTTTGCAAACTTGAGGTTCTGTTCTTAATGCAAATTCTTTCTTTATTAATTCTTTTCATCTCTATTTCTGATCTAGGGTTTGCTTAATTCCGTAGTTTTAGAAATAAGAGTTGATGCATGTTCGCTTAGTTCATGTTAGTTCGTAACTGTTTCTTAATCGCTTAGTTTAAGAAACTGTGAATTAATTTTCGCTTAGTTAATTAGTTCTCACGAATTAGGGAATTGATAAGGAAGAGTTAATCTTTTGTAACCAATGAAGGTTTGTTGCACTTGAATGTTATAATCCGATGACTAACACTTTCTTTTATCTCATTAAATCTCTTTTAAGTTTTGTTTGTTACTTTACAATCAAATCAATCAAACCCCCTTTTTAATTGCTTTGTTTTACTCTATTGTCAATTAATACTTCAGCGAGTCCTTGTGAGATCGATCCTGGTGTTCAACACCTTGTACTGCATTCAAAGCAGAATACTTTGACACGCACCCGCGACAGTGCGTTCGTCAAATTGGCGCCGTTGCCGGGGACTTCGGTGATTATTAATTGTTTTTAGAGTATTTTTGTTTCCCTGTTTGTTTTATTTATTAATTTCGTTTTTATTAAAAAAATAAAAAAAATAAAAACAAAAAAAATAGGAACCAGTGGTTATATACATCACTTGATTTTTTTTTTAATTATTAGATTTTAGATTGTGTTTTTATTTTACTTCTATATCTATCACATATCTTTTATTCATATATGATATCTTCTAATTCTCTTTCCTATCTTTTATTTTTATATCACTATCTCTTTCTTATTTCTCTATCTTTTCTCTCTTTTATTTTATTTTGCTATCTTTTCTATTTTATTTCCCTTCATTATTATTTGTAGTATTATTATTTATTATCAATAGATTTGTTTTTCTTTTACTAACCTTGTTTTTTTTATCTGTTTCAGATCTCGTTTAGATTTTCTTTACTTTTTTTTTCACTAACGTTTTTTTTTTCTCACGTTGCTATCTTTTTTTTTTCCTTTCTCTTTAATTTTTTTTTCCATCAACGTTTTATCTTTTTTTCTTCCCACTAACATATTTGTATCCTTTTATTTTTTTTTTATTATTATCTTTGTTTGTGGTGAACATTTTTTTGTGAAAGTAAGGGAACAAGTGTTGGTTTGTGGAGCTTTTGCAGTGATGGAAGCTAACCTTGATAAGCTAGAAGCCAAACTCGACGAGATACAATTTTCTGTTACACAAATGTTGCTCAAGAGCTATCAACAACAGTTTGAGTCACCTCAATGTTATCCACAAGAGAATTTTGAAAATATTTGGTGTGACCCTCCTTGCTATTATCCACAAGGGCAATTCCAACAGTCTATTTATGCACCACCATGCTACTATCCGCAAGAAGAATTTCAATATCCTTTTTATGATCCACAATGCTACTATACACAAGAGGAATTCCATCAACATGCAAACCCTGCACCACCATCTAAAGTGTCGTCGTTTGAAGAATTGGTGAAGCAGTTTGCGATCCAGAACATGCAAGAAACTAGATCTTCCATTCAAAGACAAGAGGTCTCCATTGAGAATTTAACCAACCAATTAGGACAGATGGCTACCTCATTAAACACACTGCTAGTCGCACGCGCTCACAAATTGCAACATGAAGTTGATGCGGAGATTGATGATGAAGTTAATCCTTGTGTTGATCCTCATCTTGATGCTAGCACTGATGGTTCTGGTAATGTTAATGGGTTTGAAGTTGATGTTGCTTCTAATGCTGGTATTGATTGTTCAGCAGCTTAACTCCCAAGTTAGTCTTAGGATTTTTAATATTCTTGTGTTTGCAAACTTGAGGTTCTGTTCTTAATGCAAATTCTTTCTTTATTAATTCTTTTCATCTCTATTTCTGATCTAGGGTTTGCTTAATTCCGTAGTTTTAGAAATAAGAGTTGATGCATGTTCGCTTAGTTCATGTTAGTTCGTAACTGATTCTTAATCGCTTAGTTTAAGAAACTGTGAATTAATTTTCGCTTAGTTAATTAGTTCTCACGAATTAGGGAGTTGATAAGGAAGAGTTAATCTTTTGTAACCAATGAAGGTTTGTTGCACTTGCATGTTATAATCCGATGACTAACACTTTCTTTTATCTGATTAAATCTCTTTTAAGTTTTGTTTGTTACTTTACAATCAAACCCCCTTTTTAATTGCTTTGTTTTACTCTATTATCAATTAATACTTCACCGCCAACGACACCTTTGCTGCCCTCACGCGCTTCCTCTTACATGCGTCGTCCTCCACTTCTATGATGTAGTCTCTTGCTCGGGCGCGAACTTCCGTCATCGAGCGCGCTGGTTTCCTACTCAGCTCGCAGCTCAATTTTCCTACTAACAAACCGCTTTTGAAAGCGCATACGCAAGTCCGAGACTCCAATTCCTCGAACTTCGTGGACGCAGCACTATACCGCTCCGTGTACTGCTTCAAAGTTTCTCGCTCCCTCTGCCGAATATCGAACAGATCTTCGATCGCTCTTGTGGAGAACTGGACAAGGAATTTGGACGAGAGGTCGCGGAACTTCGCTATGGATCCTTGAGGCAAAGTCATAAACCAGGCCATTGCCGAACCTCGAAACGTAAATGGAAGCATCCTGCACTTTACAGCGTCGGAAGCTGTGCTCACCGCCATCTTCTCATTGAGCTGAAGGAAATGATCTTTTGGATCGGTTCGTCCATCGTACGTCTCCAACACAAGGTTTCTCATGCCATCCGGTAGGGTCACCTCTCTAACCGCTACTGAGAACGGCTCGACTTTCGCAGCAGCTCCAGCCTCCTTCGCCTCTTCATTCCACTGCCTGAGGCAATAATACTCCAATTCTTCCTGCAAACAATCGTTTTGCAGTCTCATGTCGCTAGCTTGTGCCCGTCGCGCTTTTTTGCGGCGCAGTCTCCTTATCCTGTCGCAGCGCGGTGAGGATTCGTGCTTCTGCTCCATTTCCTCGCTACGCCTTTGGCGGCGTGGCTTCATCAAGATCTATCAGCGGACCAAGAATCCAGACAAAGAATTGAGAACTGAAAATCACAAGCCGAAAAGAATTTTCTCCGAAAATCGAACTTCACTCAACCAGATTACAATCCACGTAGTCCAGGAATCGAAATCTATCGTTCCCCACAGACGGCGCCAAATGTTCTATCTAAGAACATTGAGATGAGGTATAGTACCTAGAGTGTAAGGAACGTGAAGTGAGATTCCTAGAGAGAATGAGAGCGTAACCGTTTTTAGAGAGAAAGAGAGAGTAAGTGAATTTCAATCTTGTTATTTCTCAAATGAGCTAAGAGTCCCTTACAATTGGTATTCGTCCCCTATTTATAGATGTGGAGCTGGGTTTGGCGCCTCTAACCCTTCCTAATGGGCCAGTTGGGCCTCTAAGAGGAGGCCCAAGTCCCTGGTCCGCTCGTCGCCCTTGGCTGGCGCCCCTGGGCGAGGGCCCTAGGGTCTCGCCTAGTCCACCCACAAACCAACATGGGTGCTGAATCAAACTCTTATCTGAGCTAGTGTTGGTAAATCCGCAAGTGTACGAATCCACCCGGTTTTAAATATCGAACCACAGGGATTGTGAGTGAATAGATTCGGTTCAAGATTTGAGTTTGAAGGCTTGTTTTATTGAGGCAAACATATGACGAAGTGGTAAGAAGGAAAAAGAAAATATAAATTCAGAAATGAAAAAGAGAATGAAAAGAAAGAGTGATTTACTTTGGGTTCTTGCTCAACTAATCAATTCAAGCACATCATTCTAAGCACATGTTTTCATGAATCTCTCCCTGATGTGATAGCCTAAGCAACTACCTATTGATGCCTCGCATAGATAATTCTTTCAAACCAAAAGATAAGCCCAATTCCTTGTGTACTTAAACATTTGTATGAAGCATAAAGATTATAAAGTTCAGACCAACAAACCCCAACCCTTCCTCTATTCCTAGTAGCAAGCATAGAAGAGGTAATCCCATAACAAATCCCTAATCTATGACAAACTTCCGTTCTATTATAGAAAAGCATAAAGCTAGCACATGTTCTAACTTGAAACATAAAGCATGGATATGGGATTCAAGGAAAGAAGAAGAACATGTGGGAAAGAACTTAAGATTATAACTTAAAAGGAAAAGTCTTACAAGAAATCCAAAGTAAAAGAAGAAAGATTAGCCAAGCATGGCAAGAGCCATGCTTGGCTAAGAACCTGAATTACAAGCTTGGAAGCCCTCTCTCACTCTCCTAGATGATCCTCTACCTCTGAATTTTACAAAGTATCAAAAGATGTCAAAGATTACAAAAGAAATGACTAAAATCCTATTTATAGGCAAAAATCCCGAGTTTGGGCTGTTCCGGGCGCTCAGGCACCAATTCAGAGCGCCTGAGCGCCAATTCATGCTGAAAATATGGCCCCTGGAAGGTAATTGGCGCCTAGGCGTCAATTCAGAGCGCCTAGGCGCCAATTCAGAAAGCTTGGCAAAAAAACAACTAGCGCCTAGGCGCCAATTCCCAGCGCCTAGGCGCTCAAAGCTCGCTGAAAAGGCTTTTGATCTTCATGCTAACTCTTCTTTACTCCTCTTTAAGCCTCCATTCAATTCTCCAAACCTCTAGACACCCCATCTTCAGCTGTTACAACCTGAAAACTTGATGACAAAGCTAGGAAAATATCTAGAAATTCAGAGGTTAGTTTTGCACAAAGGCTCCAAAACAAGTGGAAATTTCCTATGACTCTTAAACTCTAATCAAATGCAACTAAAGCCCTTATAAAACTACAAAATTACTAAACTAATGCAAATGCACAAATAAAAGTTAAAATGCAAGAGAATGCATGAAACACTACATGAGACATAAGAAAAAGACTCAAAACTAACAAAGAAAAACCCTAAAAACATCATATAAACCCGGGTCATCAGCTAGCAAGTAGTAATCATTCAACATGACTCATGTAAAGTGAAATCTTGAAACAGGGTCTGCAGGATCTGAAAAATAGAGCTAGAGTCCTCAAATTCTAAACCTGGGTTTACGGGTGATTGATGTTAGCTTTATGTACGTGCAAGAGTTTTGCTTTGCTTTGAGTGCATATTATTTATTGAAGCAATTGTTTGTAGTTTTCAACTACAGAAATCTGATTTTCAAATGTGAACAACAAACAGTTTATGTTTAATAATAATTTATTTTCATTTTAGTTTAATGAAATTTCGAATTAATAGAATGCACTTAGAGAGTTGGGGTTCAGTTTAGTGGGTTTGTGGGTTTTTTGGTTTTGTGATTTTGGGTAGAACAATTTTGGTTTTTGGAAGGGAAAAATGGTTGAGGTGAGGGAGAGCATCAGAGAGCGTGAGAGGGAGGAGATGAGGGTGGAAAGTAGAAAATGAAGGATGAAGATGATGGAGATGGAGATGGAGAGAGGGTGATGGTGGTAGGGAGTGGTAGAGGAAGATGGGGGATAGAAAGAATTTTTTCAGATTCAAGGACTAAATTGAAGTTTTTAAAACTTTCCCACCAGTCAAATACCACACAAGTCACACTTCTGTTAACGACATTACCTTTTTGTAACCCAGGGACTGCCGATGAGGGAGATTTGGCACATCCAGGGACCACGAATGTCATTTTGAAAGCTTAGGGACGAAGTTGAAGGCGGTTGACACTTTCAAGGACCAAGTTGGCTATTTACCCAAGCCGAAATCATTGGAATGGCCATGTGATTGCAAATTTGGCTGGCAGTGACTGAGGACAAAAGTTTTATTAGCTTAGATTTGGGTAAGGTTAAAGTTGGGCTTTTCTTTCCCTGTGTTCTTTGTTTGATGAAGGGGGCAAAAGATGAACAAAAAAAAAGTGTCAAAAGCCCCAAGGTCTCATACAGAAGACAAATTAAAAAAAATAATAATAATAAAAAAAAATAATAATAATAATAATAATGACAGAACAACAAACTACCTCACCATTATGTTATTCCCTGCTGAACGTGAGGAAATTGGGCAGAAAAAGAAACAATTGCATCTAGATGCAAGGAGAGCTTGAGAGCTTAATTTGGTCTTGCTCTATATATATGTATGAGCCAATGTCAATTTGCCCAAAAGCAACATGGAGACGTGGGAAGCAAAACAAAAGTGAACCAAACAAATCAGATTTGAAAAGGACTTGGCCCATATTTTAGAAAACGAATCTGCCATAACTCATAAGTAACGTATGTGCCATGTTTTTTTCCTAATGCCTTCAATCATGATAGAGCATTCTAGTGTAATCCTATGGGAATATCTTACCCTAATATGGTTTGACCATGAACGGAGGAAATTCACCCAAACCCCACCCCTTACCAAATAGATTAATAACTCTTGTAACTCTTGTATCGTGTGGAAAATTATGCTACCCCATTATAAACGTATAGTGAGAGATTAATCCAATTCCACTTACCTTATACATTGGTGTTTTGACTAGAGTTAGATGCTAATTTTTGGTGGGGAAGAGTGTTGGGATGATTTTTCTTCGTCTTCATGAAATCGCCATTCAGGCGCTAGCGAGGCAAATTATTTCTCATAAATTGAGATAGGGTATTTTTAGTGTTTTGGATCATCAGTTTGTGTTGAGTTTTGGTGTTGCTGCTTTGTGGTTTTTTTTTTCTTCTGATTTTCAGGGTCTTTATTTGGGTGTCTTTGTTTGGCATGTTTTCTTTTGTTGTTTTTGTTCTTGTTTGAAGTGCTTTTTTTCAATAAATTTTTTCTGCTTTAAAAAAAAACTTTTATAATACATTAATTGGTATGTTTATGGATATTAGGGGAAAATTTCATTTGCACGGTCAAATCCACCTCCACAAAGAAAGTAGGTGCGGAAATGAGACATGGCATAAAGTGGGAAGGCCAAGTAAGATAATTTTTTGTTGAGATTCGTATATCCACCGCTGAAAGCACTGGTCATGAAATATACAATAATTAAACTTCAATCATATGATTAAAAGAGGAGGTGAGTAACCATCGCGTTAAATCTCGTGCTTAAGTAAGATATTAGGACTGGGCGAGCCTTTAGGGGGCCTACGCCCAGGGGTTACACGCCAAGCGGCGGTCGCCCAGCCTGGAGATTGGGCCTCCTCCATCGAGACCCAACCGAGGCAGTTACACATGCTAGGCCTAACTATCCCCAATATAAATAGGGAGCGGTTACCATTTGTAAGGGACTCTTGGCTCATTTGCTATTCTCTCTCTCTAACTTTCTCTCTCTAAGTGCAATCCCTCTACGCTAGGGACTATCCCCTTTCTCAATGTTCATTGCAAGAATATTTGGCGTCGTCTGTGGGGAACGTTAAATTTTCTACTCCCGGATCACGTGGATTTGTTGCACAGTTGAAGAAAGCTCTGATTTCTGTTGAATTCCTTGATTTTCAACGAATTTCTTGATTTTCAGTGTTCTCTGAGCGACTTTTTATGGAGACTTGTCGCGGACGACGACGCATTCCACCAAAACAGGGACAGCGCGAGGAGGTGCGGTCAAAGCAGCCGGTTCCTCCACCGACTCCACTCATGTCCCCTTCATCAGTTTCACGGCAGGAAACTCCGCCGTCGGTTGGCAGTCTCACAAAGAGAGTGGTGACGAATGGTTCGAAGTGTCACCGACATTCAACGGTGAAATGAACATCTGCAGGCACAACTTGAGTTCCTTCGCCTCGAGCAGCAGGATGAAGAAATTCGTGAGGCAGCATCAGTCGCGGAGTTTGAGCTTTTTTTTACGGAGGTGAAGGAAGTCGCCATTTCGGACAGTATGAATAATCTTGTTTTGGAGTCTTACAACGGGAAGACTGATTCAAAGGATCATCTCCTCTACTTCAATACAAAAATGGTGATCAACGCGGCGTCGGACGCAGTCCAATGTCGGATGTTCCCGTCGACGTTCAAGAGTACGGCGATGGTGTGGTTCACGACTCTGTCTCGCGGTTCTTTCACAAATTTTTGCGATTTTTCATCGAAGTTGCTGATTCAATTCTCCGCGAGTAAGGTCAGGCTGGTAGCGATTGATGATATGTATAACGTTTGCCAAACAGTGGGTGAAACTTTGAAGCAGTATGTAGTGCGTTTCAGTGCGATGTCTGTGAGAGTAAAGGAATCCTAACCGCGTGCCTCCTCACAAGCATTCAAGAATGGACTGTTGCCAGTACCGTTAAATAGCAAGCTAAGTAGGAAGCCAACTCGTTCC
Organism: Lotus japonicus; assembly: GCF_012489685.1. Classification (NCBI taxonomy): domain Eukaryota; kingdom Viridiplantae; phylum Streptophyta; class Magnoliopsida; order Fabales; family Fabaceae; genus Lotus; species Lotus japonicus. The sequence continues at coordinate 42,178,121 of NC_080044.1, forward strand.
AAGACGGAAGTTCGATCTCGGGCGAGTGTGTATATCTTGGATGAAGAAGACGATGCTTTCAAGCTTAACCGCGCGAAAGGAGAGAAGCATGGAGCTATAGTGAAGTAACTTGAGAAGCAGAGTCATGGTAGTGAGAAGAAAAAGTCGGTGGTGAAGCCGACCAAGGAGAAATTAGTGCCACAATGGTGGCGGGAAAAAATGGAACGACGTCACCACCAGGAGCGCCCAGGATCCAACTGGTGAGCGGAAGCAGACGTGGTACTCAACACTAACCTAGCAGACATTTTCCGCGAGATAAAAGGTTGTGCACCTGATCGGCGAGCTAGGGTTGCCCAAACGCCCGCCGAGGGATGTTGATGCAACCAAGTGGTGTGAATACCACTGTGTGGTCAGCTATGAGACAAACGACTGACACGCCCTGGGAAAAGGCATTGAGAAGTTAGTTAAGCCAGAAAGTTTGAGACATCATGTCCGGAGTGATCGTCGTCGGGCCCCGTCAAGCCAATTGGAAACCTTGGCGATCATAGGGCAAGAGCGAGAGTCGCCGAATGAAACCATTAACACGATCGCCGGAGGGTTCGAGGGTGGAGGAGACACTCGTACGACGAGGTAGCGACATGTGAGGGCGATGAACTCTATTCAGGAGACTCCTTTTGGCTTCAAGGACCCAAATATCATTATTTCAACTGAAGACTTCGTCGGGATCAAGCCTCACCTGGATGACCCAATCGTAGTCCTGTTAAGGATTAACAATTTAAACATCAGGCGTGTGCTCTTGGATCAAGGCAGCTCAGCCGACATCATCTATGGTGACATTTTACCGGTTTGGTTTGACGGATAGTGATTTGACTCCTTACACAGGGACTCTTGTGGGGTTCTCAGGTAAACAAGTTTGGGTGCGGGGGTTCCTTGATTTAGACACCACGTTCGGCGAGAACGAGAACACCAAGATGCTAAGGGTAAGGTATCTGATCCTACAAGTGGTAGGATCTTACAACATGATCATCGAGCGGAACACCTTGAACAGAATGTGTGTTGTAATCTCGACGACTCATCTGGCGGTCAAGTATCTGTTACCCAGTGGGAGGATCGGAAGAATTAGGGTAGACCAAAAGCAAGCTAGGGAATGCTACAGTAATGCTCTGAACTTATTTGGGAAAAATAACGCGTCGATCGGTCACATGTGCCACGAGATTGACACCCCCAGAAGAGAATCTCAACCCAAGGGGCGAGGGGCGATTGAATAGACCAACCCCGATCGAGGAAACTAAATAATTAAAATTTGGTGATAGGGTCCTGAAGATTGGGACAAGGCTCACCGAGGAGCAGGGGGCACGGTTAGGAAAATTGTTGGGAGACAACTTGGACCTTTTTGCTTGGAGTCATAAAGACATGCCCGGAATAGACCCAAACTTCATTTGTCATAAGTTATCGTTGAACCCTGGAATTAAGTGAAGGGAATCATGCGGTTGATTACCGCAGCGGAATAAAATTCCCTATATGAGAAGATCTTGCAAAATGCGTGTTTCAAAGTTCATGTTGCAATCAAACACGTAAAGGGGTCATAAGCATTACCTCTAGAAGTCAGTTTAGGATAACAAAGCACTGGTAGCCTCGTCTCTACAGCAGTCCACGCGAACTCTCCCACTAGATCTCCCTTGCGGCTCCTTGTACTAGCAGAGGCAAGAGTGTGTAATTTTTTGATCTAGGGTTTGAGCATCTTATGCTCGATTTATAAGCACCCAAAATGAGGCTAACCCTAATTCTTATTGGAGCCTTATTAGGCTTATCCAATGGGTTGGTCTAATAAGACAAATTTCCTAGTGGGCTAATTCTATGCGTGTGACCCTATAGGTATCTCTTACATATTTAGGTTGTAATATTTAAATATAAATATTAAGCTACTAGTGCATATACCAACATTAAGCAAGTCGCCCAGCTGCGCCGCCGGATGGGTGACGAAAAGGAGAAGGTCGTACTGCAGGAAGTGAACAAGCTACTGGCAGCTAAATTTATTTGTGAAATCAAGTACCCCATGCGTATGGCGAACGTGGTGATGGTAAGGAAAACCAACGACAAGTGGCGAATGTGCGTAGATGACACCAATCTGAATAAGGTGTGCCTAAATGATTCTTACCCGTTACTGAGCATCGACAAGCTGGTCGACGAGGCATCGAGTAATGAGTTGTTAAGTTTGATGGATGCCTATTTAGACTACCATCAAATCCGGATGCACACATCTGATGACGGTAAAACCGCGTTTATGACTACCAGGGTAAACTACTGCTATCAAACCATGTCGTTTGGGTTAAGGAACACGGGAGCGACCGATCAGAGGTTGATGGACCGGGTCTTCGCCAACCAGGTCGGGAGGAACATGGAAGTTTACGTAGATGATATGATCATGAAATCAGTGCGGGGGGTGAACCACTATGAAGACTTATCATAATTTTTTGGCTCAATCCAGGATTCAGGCGGGAGAGTTTCTAGGCTTCATGATCACATCTAGAGGAACTTAGATTAACCATGACAAGTGTAAGGCCATACAACAGATGAAAAGCCAGGGGAACGCAAAAGAAGTTCAACGCTTGACAGGATGAATTGCAGCTCTTTCAAGGTTCCTTCCTCACTCAAGTGACAAGTCTGCCCCATTTTTCAAGTGCCTCAAGAAGAATACAACGTTTGAGTTGACTCTTGAGTGCGAGGAAGATTTTAGTCGATTGAAGGAACTCTTGTCTACTCCCCCCGTTCTATTGAAGCCAATCCAAGGTCTCCCACTTTACCTATACTTCTCCGTTGGCGATAGTGCGATTAGCTCGGTAATTATGCAAGATGTAGATGGCGAGCAGAATATCATATACTTCGTAAGCCACACGTTGCAAGGGGCGGAAACTAGATACTAGAAAATAGAAAAGGCGGCGTTGGCAGTACTCGTGACCGCCAGGCGGTTAAGGCCCTACTTTCAAAGTTTTCAAGTAAAAGTAAGAACTGATCTGCCTTTGAGACAGGTGTTGTAGAAGCCGGATTTGTCGTGTAGATTGGTGGGCATGGTCAGTTGAGCTGTCGAAATACGAGTTACAATATGACAAGCGTGGGAGAGTTAGGGCACAGGCCCTAGCGGATTTCGTGGTAAAGCTAACGCTATAATCCGACGAGAGGATAGGTACGCAATGGACGTTGTTCGTAGATGGTTCCTCGAATGAAAACAGAAGCGGAGCAAGTGTGAGTTTGGAGGGACCTGGGGAATTGACTTTGAAGCAATCTCTAAGGTTCGAGTTCAAGGCGAGCAACAACCAAGCGAAATATGAGGCATTGATTGCTGGGCTGAAGTTAGCGATCAAGGTACAGATTGACAACCTGCTCATCAGGACAGATTCTCAAGTGGTAGCGAATCAGGTAAGTGGGGCTTTCCAGGTGAAGGAGCCCAATCTGGTTAAGTACCTGGAGTGCGTGCGATTCCTGATGGCTCGCATGCAAGAGGTGACCATTGAATTCGTTCCAAGGACAAAGAACCAGAAACCAGACGCGATGGCCAAATTGGCGAGTACCAAGAATCCCGGAAAAATCGAAGCGTGATTCAGGAGACCCTAGCTCACCCGAGCATCGAGGGTGTGTTGGTTGCATGCGTGAACCGGTGGAAAACTTGGATGGACCCGATCATAGACGTCCTGGCGGGAGATCCGAATGAGGTGGGGAAGCATACGAAAGAGCAGAGACAAGAAGCGAGCCACTACACCTGGATAGATGGACATCTATTTCGCTGAGAGTTTACGTCGCCACTTTTGAAATGCCTACCACCAGAGGAGCATGCGGTGGTCATGTCAGAGGTTCATGAAAGAGTTTGCGCTAGCCATATCAACAGAAGGTCCATGGCAAGCAAAGTCTTAAGGGCAGGATTTTCCTAGCCAACTATGAGGAAGGATTGCATAGAATTCGTCAAGAAGTGTGATAAATGCCATATCTTCGCGGATTTACCAAGGGCGCCGCTAGAGTAATTGGCGACTGTCAGTGCGCCGTGGCTGCTCGCCATGTGGGGGGTCGATCTGATCGGACCATTTCCAGTCGCCATGTCACAAATGAGGTTCATCCTTGTGGCGGTGGATTAATTCACAAAATGGATTGAGGGCGAACCGCTTAGTAAAATTACGATGGCAAAGATTGTCAACTTTTACTAGAGGAGGATAGTATGTAGGTTCGGGGTCCCAAGGGCGATCGTGTCGGATAACGGGACGCAGTTTACCAGCAACCAAACCAAGGCGTTTTGCTGAGAGATGGGGATCCACATGAGATTCTCCTCGGTAGAGAACCCCTAGACTAACGGGCAGACAGAATCAGCGAACAAAGTGATCTTACGTGGCCTGAAGCGTCGCTTAGATGACGCGGCGGGGGCTTGGCTGGACGAGCTGCCGGTAGTTATCTGGTCTTACAACACGACGCCACAATCTAGTACGGGAGAGACACAATTTAGAATGACCTATGAATCAGATGTTATGCGGCCAATAGAGATTGACAACAGATCTTGGCGGAACGAGCCGCGGCTAGAAGGCGAGAATACCGCGAAAATTGCAGCGGAACTGGACTTACTGTCAAAGACTCGTGAGGAGGCCCGGGTGTGCGAGTCGGCGATGAAGCAGCGTGCCGCAAGCAAGTATTATAACGTGCGTCCGAGGGCGATACAGAACAGAGATTCAGTCCTTAAGAGATGAACCAGGAACATAGGGAACTAGCTGAGCCCAAACTGGGATGGGCCCTACCGAATCCTGAAGGTACTTGGCCAGGGAGCATATCACTTGGAAGAGTTGGACAAAAGGTGGGTGCCTTGGGCCTGGAATGCAGGAAACTTGCGATACTACTACAGTTGAAGGTGAGGGTGATGGCAGCTTCGAGTCTTGGCGGGTAGGCGACACCGGGCTAAGACAAAAACAAAAAGGCCTTCTTTTTCTCCATCTCGGGAGTTTTTTGACAAAACTTCTAATGAAATTGTAAAATAGTAGATTTGTATTGACAATTCATATAAATGATAGGGTATTCTCAAAAGTATTCCTACGATTGACTTTACCAATCAAAAAACATAATTACGACAGTTGCTCGGTGGGAAAAATTCTCTGAAGGTGGCGATTCCATTACGACCTAGAAGTCTGGGAATCGCTTCGGAAAGACCGGCGTAATCGTTTTTATCCGTTGGCGATGTGTGGGATAAGTTCCTTGTCCAACAAGCCTCCCCGAAATAGGCAAAGCCTTGGGCACCCCAAATGACCATTGGGACATGAGCACCCCGACCCTAATGGGTAAAAGTCCTCACCCTACACGCCCGGCGAGGCCGCAATCTTTGTTGAGTGTGACCAAGCCTTGGTTGAATTAAACCAAGCAAAAAATCCTAGTTAAACCTTCACACATTCAAAAACGTTAAACGTAATTCAGGGTTAAGATAGAAAGCTTACAAAATAGCGTAGGAATATTTATAATAAAAGGTGGTGTATAAAGGAAAAACGTCACAAGAAAATTCTCATTCAATTAAAGGCCCGGGCGAGGTGAAGGTAAATACAAAATGACTACTCATTATTATTGTTCATGTCTTTTCCCCCAGGATGAAAGACGAGGATTTATGGAGGATCTTCCGGGCCAACCGAGCCAGCAGGGGTGACCACTTTGAAAAATCCCATTGGCATCAGATCAAGGTTGGGAAAAATGTGTTTCACTTGGTCCTTGGCAAGGAAGAAGCCAATCACGCGTTGGGCAGCAACTGCCTCAGCAGCTTCGGACTTCACCTTATCCTCAAGCTCCTTAGCATCAGTCTCAGCCTGAGCCTTGACGTCAGCAATAGCCTTGGCTTTAGCCTCAACCTCGACCTTAGCCATAGCCTCAGCCTCAGCCTCAGCCTTAGCCTTAGCCTTAGCCTCAGCCTTAGCATCAACAATAACCTAGTTCATCGCCAACACCTCACCCCTCAGGACGTCAAGTTCTTTACTTGCGGCGGCGAGGGCCTCATCCTTAGAAGCCGCAACTTCAGCTTGAGCGGTGAGCTCCCGCTGCTTTGCCTACCGAAGGTCGTCAAGCTCCACCTCCGAATCCTTAATCCTCTTGTCACGATAGCCCAAGTTAATCCTGACTTGGCCTATTGCAGCCCCAATCTTGTTCAGCTTGGTCTCCTGGGCCGCCAACTGAATCACCAACTTATCGCGATACTCATAGGCCTTTTGGAGGGCGGTACGAAGCCCTTCAACCTCCTCGCGAATCTTGTCAGTCTCAGCAGCAGGGGACCCGAGGCTTCGAGATGCCTACGCAAACAGACACTCGACATGGAGAAGGCTCGACAGGGCTTCCTGGGCCAAGTGGTTTGGACCCCCGGCCTCCACCACCCTCAGTTTCTCAAAGAAAGGGTGAGAAAGAAGGAAGGCTACTGGGTCCTCAGGACGATCGCTTGGTGGACCTTCATTTTCTCCCTCAGAAGATGGAACCTGTCTCTCCCTAGTCCCCTCGCAGCTGGAGGGGGAAGAGGTTGAAGTGATTTGGTCGATCCTTTGAGGAGATGGCGGCAGCTGGCTGTTGGGCGGTGGCGAGGCTGGATCGCAAGGCTCCAGGCTCGCTGAACGAGTGAGGGGTGTAAGCGAACCCCCAACTTGCCCTGTTGAGCATATGACTTAGCATTCTGCACAATTTGGGAGGTAGCGGCGGTTGTGTTCCCTGGGGCGGGATGAGCGGTGGTCTCGCCCTTTGAGTCTGTCTGAGCGAAGTTTTCAACTAGTGGAGAGGTTTGTGTAGCTTGTTTCTTGGGCGATGGTTGGGAAGCCTCGCCATCGGTGTTCGCCAAGGGGCGTTTTCTCTTACCCCATTCAATGTTAAGGGTTGGCGGAAATTTAGTTGCCCTCCTTGTGGCGAGAACACACAGGAGCTCGACATTGGAGAAGTTCATGTTCCCTAAAAAAAAGGAGAAAGGTACATTAGTAAGTAAAGGAAATAGAGGGGTAAAGAATACGAGTTTGCACTTATGTGAATAAATAATAGATGGAAAGCGGGGCAGCCACCTATGAATTGGGTAAGGGAGGAGTTTTTCGAGGATGGGGAGCTTGGCAAAATTGCCGATGATGGCTTTGTCATCTTCGGACAAAGAGCTCTCAGAAGGATCAGGAACGTCGCGGGGTTTTTCAGTCCAGTAAAGAGGAAAAAATGTGATCCCGTCCCGGAGAGTAAAAACCTCCGGGTAGGCAGGGTGAATAACCACGCAGAAGTAGCGGCGAGCGAAGCTCGTCGTGGGATTATTCTTATACGGATTGAGGAATTTGCGCCCAGGGCGGGACTTCAAGGAAATCCAGCCGCAGGACTGAAGAGATTTGGAGTCAACATCATAAAAATAGAAGAAATGGGCAGGTGACGGTTCGAGCTGGATCGCGCCACAAAGCATCTCAAAACACCTTATGAAGACCCACGCATTGGGATGCAGTTGGCAGGGAGTGATGACCCTATTTTAGTAGTGTTTTTAGGGTCATTTCTTTGTTTGTTTTGAGTCTTTTTCTTGAGTCTCATGTAGTGTTTCATGCATTCTCATGCATTTTTATCTTTCTTTGAGTTTTTGCTTTGTTTTGGTAATTTTGTAGTTTTATAGGGACTTTTCTTGCATTTTAAGTAAAGTTTAGGACTTGCATGTTTTTCCTATGATACTTGAATGTCCTCTTTGCTAATAAGCTCTTTGAGCTTCTGGATATTTTCCTTGGCTTGTTGGTTAAGTTTTCAGATCAGAAACTGAAGGAGAAGGAAGGTCAAGAAGCATGGAATTGAAGGAAGGCTTAAAGGGGCTTGAAGAGGAGTTATGAAGAAGCTAAAAAGTCATTCCAGCGAGCTTTGAGCGCCAAGGCGCTGGGAATTGGCGCCTAGGTGCTAGTTACATTTTCTGGGCCTCCTGGAATTGGCGCCCAAGCGCTTGGAATTGGCGCCCAAGCGCTTGGAATTGGCGCCTAGGAGCCAATTGCCTTCCAAAGGCAGGTTTCTACCATGGAATTGGCGCTCAGGCGCTCTGAATTGGCGCCTGAGCGCCCATACTCGTTTATTTTATGTATAAATAAGGTTTTAGCCAATTTCTTTGAACAGTGAGTCATTTTACTCATTTTGGATCAAGTTTGAGAGGTGGGGAGAACCTTGGGGCTTTAGAGAGGCTTCCAACTTGTATTTTTCTCAGGTTCTTTTAACATTTCTTGTATGGATTCTCTAGCCATGAGTGGCTAGTTTCCTTTTATGCTTTGGGTTTATGAGATTCTATGAAGCTTTAGTTTTCGAAATCCTATCTCTATGCATGAGTTCTTGATTAACCTTGTATTTCAATTCCATTATGCATGTTTAGCTTTGGTGCACCTTGCTATAGACTAGATTATAATCAAATGGAAGTTTGTTATGATTTGGGGACATGAATTGGAGTAGGTCCTTCTATGTTTGCTTCTAGGAATAGAGTGAGGTTAGGGTTTTGTTGGCCTGAATATATATGCTTAAAAACCTCTTATGAATGATTAAGTACACAAGGAATTGAGCTTAACTTTCAATTTGGGAGAATTACTTTTGTGAGGAATCAACTAGTAAGTACATAGGCTAAAGCAACAAGGGATAAATCAAGGTTTCACATGCATAGGACAGGTAGACTAAAGTGGATTAGATGATCAACAACCCAATGCATTTTTCCATCAATTGTTAATTTCAACATTTTCAACATTGCTCTTTTGCAAAACCTTTGTCACCAACATTCAAAACCAATTTCAGAATTTTACTGTTTTAAGAACTTGCAAACTTTAGGCTTAAATCCACAATTCTCACTCACAATCCCTGTGGTTCGATATTTTTAAACCCGGAGGTTTCTGTACACTTGCAGATTGACCAACAAGTTTTTGGTGCCGTTGCCGGGGATTGTTTGTGGTTTTCGGTTTAAGTTAAAGAGTTTGTATTGTTTACATTGCATTGAATAGGTGCTACTAACCTTTTCTTTGTTTGTGTGATTTCAGTTTATGCAAGGTAGACTTGGCACGGATCCATTGTTGTTTGATCCGGAGCCTGAGCGTACTCTTCATCGTTGTCGAGCTCAGCAAAGAGCTGCTGAGATAGCCGCCATGGCTGTCCATATGACGGAGGAGGAGTTGCAAGCCCACATTGAAGAAAGAGTGCAAGAGGCTATTGCTCAAAGACTTCAAGAGCAAGAAGCAGAGAATGCCAATCGTTCTCTTAGAGACCTCACCTCGGTTGCCATGAGCTACGATTATCCGGGCAGCATAGTTTCTCCCGATGGCACGGGAAACTTTGAGCTGAGGCCGGCATTCATCAACTTGGTGAGCCAAAATCATTATGGTGGAGGTGCTCTTGAAGATCCTCATGCACACATGGAGCGGTTCATCCGCAATTGCAATACCTATCGAGTTCAGAATGTTTCAGCGGACACCATCCGCTTGAGTTTGTTCCTTTTCTCTTTGAGGGACACTGCTGAAGAGTGGTTGAACTCACAGCCCCAAGGTAGCATCACATCTTGGGAGGATTTAGCCAAGAAATTCACCACAAGGTTCGTTCCAAGAGCCCTCTTGAGAAAGCTCATGAACGACATCATGACTTTTGCTCAATCCACCGATGAAAATCTCTATGAAGCTTGGGAGAGGTTCAAGAAGCTCTTGAGGAGGTGTCCTCAACACAACCTCACCCAAGCTGAACAAGTGGCGAAGTTATATGATGGTCTCCAATATTCTTCGAGGTTTGGTTTGGATGCGGCCTCAAATGGAGAGTTCGATGCCCTTCTTCCATAAGTTGGGTACGAGTTGATTGAAAAATTAGCTATAAGAGTCATGAACTCTAGTAATGAGCGCCAAGCCCGAAGAGGAGTCCTTGAAGTTGAAGCTTATGATCAACTCATGGCCTCCAGCAAGTAACTGTCCAAGCAAATGAATGAAATTCAGAGTCAAATGCAGACGACCAAGGTGATTGGTGGTCGAGTTGCCAAAGTGGAGTGTGTGACTTGTGGAGGGCCACATGACAGTGAAGAATGCACCGAGACTAGACCAGAGGAGGAAGTGAAGGTCATGACTCAAGCTCGGAATGACCCATTTTCAAATACTTACAATCCAGGATGGAGGAACCATCCTAATTTCTCTTGGAGGCAAGGTAATAATGGGCAAGGAAGTGGCTTTCAAAGGAAAATTCCTAGTCAAGGATTCCAAGGCCAAAGCTCAAGACAACCTCAAGAGCGAGGAGTGTAAGATCAAGATTTAGTCATGTGGTACAACTCTATGTTTTGATGATAACAAGTATTTATTTGTGGATGAACAATTATGATACTCTAACATTTGTCTTGAGTGTTTTGACAAACAGATTCTGATTCTGACACCAGAAGATATATTCATCAGAAGATCTGAAGATCTGAAGTTCTGAAGATCAGAAGATCTGAAGACCAGAAGATCTGAGGATCAGAAGTTCTGAAGATCAGAAGATCTGAGGATCAAAAATTCTGAAGATCAGAAGATCTGAAGACCAGAAGCTCTAAAGGTCCAGAAGCTCTGAAGGACCAGAAGCTCTAAAGGTCCAGAAGCTCTGAAGCGTCGTCAGATCAGAAGTCAATGGTTAAAGGAAAATGTCACTATCAAGAAGTACAAGAGCAGTGTACTATTCTGACAAGCCTACCTACCAAGGTTCAGCCACAGCAGGTTCTGGAAGTTCCAGAAATGCCCTCCAACGGTCATATTCTCTCAACTGAAATATCCTTTGCACCTTGGACTATTTAAGGCTGAAGAAAAGAAGAAAGACATGAGAGAAAGAAACCAAGAGCTGCAATACAAGAAAAGATTCAAGCCTCCACTTTCTTCATCTGTTCTTATTTAGTTTACACTCAGCTTATTCAGAAGCAAACCTTTGTAAACACCAACCTCAAACAGTTGTTTGATTTTCCTTAAGGGACCGGGTAGTTCAGTATCCTTAAGAAGACTAGGATCTGTGTATCTTAGTGGTGATTCCTTAAGGGACCAGTTAGGTCAGTATCCTTGAGAAGACTAAGAGAGTGAATCTTAGTGTTTACTAAGTCAGTGTATTGTTAGTCACTTGTAGGTTTCAAGTGCAGTTTTAACAATTATCTGATTAGTGGATTGCCTTCATTCTAAGAAGGAAGAAATCACCTTAACGGGTGGACTGGATTAGCTTGAGGGATTTATCAAGTGAACCAGGATAAAATACTTGTGTGCTTCTCTCTTCTCTCTATCTTTATCCGCAGCACCATCTATCTCAGATAAACCGAAAATATTTACTTTAAATCTTAAGGGGAAAGTTTTTATGTTCAAAATTCTATTCAACCCCCCCCCTTCTAGTTGTTTTTCACACCTTCAATTGGTATCAGAGCGCAAGCTCTGATTACCACACTTAACAGTGTTCAGTAGATCCGGGCCAGTGTGAAAAACTCATGGATTCCACCGCTACTACAAGCAAATCTCAATACAGTGCAAGACCACCTATCTTTGATGGTCAGAGATTTGATTTCTGGAAAGACAGAATCGAAAGCTTCTTTCTTGGCTTTGATCCTGATCTCTGGGATTTTGTTGTTGAAGGCTACACCCCTCCTGTTGATGAACATGGTGTCAAGATCCCAAGGGAGAAGATGAGTGAAGATCAAAAGAAGGAGTTCAGAGATCATCACAGATCAAGAGCTATTCTGCAAAGTGCCATTTCATATGAAGAATATGAGAAAATTACTGATCGTGATTCCGCTAAGTGTATCCTTGATTCCTTAAAGATGACACATGAAGGAAACAAGAAGGTGAAAGAATCAAAGGCGATGTCCTTGATCCAGAAATATGAATCCTTCATCATGGAACCTAACGAATCCATTGAGGATATGTTTTCCAGATTTCAGTTGCTTGTGGCTGGAATAAGACCTCTCAACAAAAGCTACACTACAAAAGATCATGTCATAAGGGTCATTCGAAGTCTTCCTGAAAGCTGGATGCCTTAAGTGACTTCAATAGAGCTTACAAGAGATGTTGAGTATATGAGTTTAGAAGAACTCATCAGCATACTGAAATGCCATGAACTGAAGCGCTCAGAAATGCAGGATCTGAGGAAGAAGTCTATAGCTTTGAAATCCAAATCTGAGAAGTCAAAAGCTCTCCAAGCTGAAGTAGAAGAATCTGAAGAAGCATCAGAATATTCTGATGAAGATGAGCTGACTCTGATATCCAGAAAGCTCAACTGCATCTGGAAGCACAGGCAGAGCAAATACAAAGGCTCATCAAAGGACAAAAAGTCAAAGAAGCACTTCAAAACAAAGAAAAGTCTGATGGTGACTTTTGATGAATCAGAGTCAGAGGATGTTGACTCTGATGGTGAAGTTCAAGGACTCATGGCTATTGTCCAAGACAAAGGAGCAGAGTCAAAGGATGCAGTTGACTCTGACTCAGCATCAGAAGAAGATCCTAACTCAGACGATGAAAATGAGGTATTCGCTTCTTTCTCAACCTCTTAACTGAAACATGCTTTGTCTGATATTATGGATAAATATAACTCTTTATTGTCTAAGCATAAAAAGTTGAAAAAGGACTTATCTGCTGCTTCTAAGACTCCTTCTGAACATGAGAAAATTATTTCTGATTTAAATGTGAGTAATCATGCTTTAGTTAACTCTAACTCTGTGCTCAAAAATCAAATTATTAAGTTAGAAGAAGTTATTGCTTGTGATGCCTCTGATAGTAAGAATGAATCTAAATATGAAAAATCCTTTCAAAGATTCCTGGCTAAAAGCGTAGACAGAAGCTTAATGGCTACAATGATCTATGGCGTAAGCTGAAATGGAATATATGGCATTGTCTATTCTAAACCTTTTGAAGTTGCTGCATCATCTCTTAAGAAAGGAACTTTCTGTAAGATCAAGATTTGGTCATGTGGTACAACTCTATGTTTTGATGATAACAAGTATTTATTTGTGGATGAACAATTATGATACTCTAATGTTTGTCTTGAGTGTTTTGACAAACAAGTTCTGATTCTGACACCAGAAGATATATTCGTCAGAAGTTCTGAAGATCAGAAGATCAGACGATCAGAGGATCAGAGGATCAGAGGATCTGAAGATCAGAGGATCTGAGGATCAGAGGATCAGAGGATCTGAAGATCAGAGGATCTGAGGATCAGAGGATCTGAAGATCAGAAGATCAGAAGATCTGAGGATCAGAGGATCTGAAGATCTGAAGATCAGAGGATCAGAAGATCTGAGGATCAGAAGATCTGAAGACCAGAAGCTCTGAAGGACAAGAAGGCTCTGAAGGTCCAGAAGCAGAAGTTACGAAGGTCAGAGGATCCAAGCATCCCTCTGACTCTGATCACCAAGCTTCACAAGTTCCAACACGAAGCATTCCTCTGATCAGAAGTCATTGGTTAAAGGCAAATGTCTCTATCAAGAAGTACAAGAGCAGTGTACTATTCTGACAAGCCTACCTACCAAGGTTCAGCCACAGCAGGTTCTGGAAGTTCCAGAAATGCCCTCCAACGGTCATATTCTCTCAACAGAAATATCCTTTGCACCTTGGACTATAAAAGGCTGAAGAAAAAAAAGAAAGCTAAGAGAGAGATCAAGAGCTGCAATACAAGAAAAGATTCAAGCCTCTACTTTCTTCATCTGTTCTTATTTAGTTTACACTCAGCTTATTTAGAAGCAAACCTTTGTAAACTCCAACCTCAAACAGTTGTTTGATTTTCCTTAAGGGACCGGGTAGGTCAGTATCCTTAAGAAGACTAAGAGAGTGAATCTTAGTGGTGATTCCTTTAGGAGATCAAGGTTGATCGGATCCTAGAGAAGACTAAGAGAGTGAATCTTAGTGTGAGCTAAGTCAGTGTATTGTTAGTCACTTGTAGGTTTCAAGTGCAGTTGTAATAATTATCTGATTAGTGGATTGCCTTCATTCTAAGAAGGAAGAAATCACCTTAACGGGTGGACTGGATTAGCTTGAGGGATTTATCCAGTGAACCAGGATAAAATACTTGTGTGCTTCTCTCTTCTCTCTATCTTTATCCGCTGCACCATCTATCTTAGAGAAACCGAAAAGATTTACTTTAAATCTTAAGGGGAAAGTTTTTATATTGAAAACGCTATTCAACCCCCCCTTCTAGTCGTTTTTCACACCTTCAATTGGTATCAGAGCGCAAGTTCTGATTACCACACTTAACAGTGTTCAGTAGATCCGGGCCAGTGTGAAAAACTCATGGATGCCACCACTACTACAAGCAAATATCAATACAGTGCAAGACCACCTATCTTTGATGGTCAGAGATTTGATTTCTGGAAAGACAGAATCGAAAGCTTCTTTCTTGGCTTTGATCCTGATCTCTGGGATTTTGTTGTTTATGGCTACACCCCTCCTGTTGATGAACATGGTGTAAAAATCCCAAGGGAGAAGATGAGTGAAGATCAAAAGAAGGAGTTCAGAGATCATCACCGATCAAGAGCTATTCTACAAAGTGCCATTTCATATGAAGAATATGAGAAAATTACTGATCGTGATTCCGCCAAGGGCATCTTTGAATCCTTGAAGATGTCTCATGAAGGAAACAAGAAAGTGAAAGAATCAAAGGCACTGTCTTTGATCCAGAAATATGAATCCTTCCAAATGGAACCTGACGAATCCATCGAGGATATGTTTTCCAGATTCCAGTTGATTATTGCTGGAATAAGACCCCTCAACAATAGCTACACCACTGCGGATCATGTCATGAGGATCCTTAGAGGTCTTCCTGAAAGCTGGATGCCTTTGATAACTTCCTTGGAGCTAACTAGAGATGTTGAGTATATGAGTTTAGAAGAACTCATCAGCATACTGAAATGCCATGAACTGAAGCGCTCAGAAATGCAGGATCTGAAGAAGAAGTCTATAGCTTTGAAATCCAAATCTGAGAAGTCAAAAGCTCTCCAAGCTGAAGCAGAAGACTCTGAAGATTCTGATGAGGATGAGCTGACTCTGATATCCAGAAAGCTCAACTGCATCTGGAAGCACAGGCAGAGCAAATACAAAGGCTCATCAAACGACAAAAAGTCAAAGAAGCATTTCAAGACAAAGAAAAGTCTGATGGTGACTTTTGATGAATCAGAGTCAGAGGATGTTGACTCTGATGGTGAAGTTCAAGGACTCATGGCCATTGTCAAAGACAAAGGAGCAGAGTCAAAGGATGCAGTTGACTCTGACTCAGCATCAGAAGAAGATCCTAACTCAGACGATGAAAATGAGGTATTCGCTTCTTTCTCAACCTCTGAAATGAAACATGCTTTGTCTGATATTATGGATAAGTATAACTCTTTATTGTCTAAGCATAAAAGGTTGAAAAATGACTTATCTGCTGCTTCTAAGACTCCTTCTGAACATGAGAAAATTATTTCCGATTTGAAAAATGATAATCATGCTTTGGTAAATTCTAACTCTGTGCTTAAGAACCAGATTGCTAAGTTAGAAGAAATAGTTGCTTGTGATGCCTCTGATTGTAGAAATGAATCTAAGTATGAAAAGTCTTTTCAAAGATTCCTGGCTAAAAGCTTAGACAGAAGCTTAATGGCTTCAATGATCTATGGCGTAAGCAGAAATGGAATATATGGCATTGGTTATTCTAATCCTTCTGAAGTTGCTCCATCATCTCTTAAGAAAGGAATTTTCTCTATGTCAAAATATCATGCTCAAATTCCTTTATATTATCCTGTTGAAAGACCCAAAGTTGTCAGAACTTCTGGGCTAACTAACAAGAAAGGACCCAGAAAGTGGGTACCTAGGGATAAGATTATATATGTTGCAGATATCTTCAATAAGTCCATCAAAACTCCAACCATGGAACCTGGACAGTGGATGCAGGCAACACATGATGGGAGAAAGGCATATGTCCCAAGATCCAAAACTTGAACCTGAAGGTGAAGTTAATCTTGGAGGCATCAGTAGAGTAAGATTTGGTCAAGTCAAAGCTAGCTGAAAAAGCTTGCAGAGATGAGCATGACTGTTTCAGAAAGAAACAAAGACTCAGAACTTGTCAAACCAGAAGCAACAACATCAGAAGATGCTACTACAACTTCTGACTTGCGTCCTCAGAAGAAGAGAGGGTTCCTAGCTTCTCATTCTGAAATATCTGAAGATGAAATTTTGTTCAGAATGGAGATGTCACCAGAACCACACTTCTGCTCTCATCAGAAGATATGCTAATCAGAAGCCAAGTATCCCTTGGTATTCCTTCTGAGGGGGAGTATTTCGTCTTATGCTCTTACTATTCTTTTCCACTTTCATTCTTTTTGCTTATGACAAAAAGGGGGAGAACTAATAGTATCTTGACAACTCCCTTATGTGATCAATTTCTATGCTCTGACGAGGTTGATATTAAGTATTAGATTCGGGGGGAGCTTAGCTCAGAATCAAGCTCGAGTCTTGGATTCAGAAGGAGCAAGATAAACTATACACATCAGGATAAGTTTTAACTCTGATACCTTATACTCTGAGTGTATTCAGTTTATTTGTTTAGAGTTGTTCATCAAAATACATGGTTTTGTCATCATCAAAAAGGGGGAGATTGTAAGATCAAGATTTGGTCATGTGGTACAACTCTATGTTTTGATGATAACAAGTATTTATTTGTGGATGAACAATTATGATACTCTAATGTTTGTCTTGAGTGTTTTGACAAACAGGTTCTGATTCTGACACCAGAAGATATATTCGTCAGAAGTTCTGAAGATCAGAAGATCAGACGATCAGAGGATCAGAGGATCTGAAGATCAGAGGATCTGACGATCAGAGGATCTGAAGATCAGAGGATCTGAAGATTAGAAGATCAGAAGATCAGAAGATCTGAGGATCAGAGGATCTGAGGATCAGAGGATCTGAAGATCTGAAGATCAGAGGATCAGAAGATCTGAGGATCAGAAGATCTGAAGACCAGAAGCTCTGAAGGACCAGAAGGCTCTGAAGGTCTAGAAGCTCTGAAGGTCCAGAAGCAGAAGTTACGAAGGTCAGAGGATCCAAGCATCCCTCTGACTCTGATCACCAAGCTTCACAAGTTCCAACATGAAGCATTCCTCTGATCAGAAGTCATTGGTTAAAGGCAAATGTCTCTATCAAGAAGTACAAGAGCAGTGTACTATTCTGACAAGCCTACCTACCAAGGTTCAGCCACAGCAGGTTCTGGAAGTTCCAGAAATGCCCTCCAACGGTCATATTCTCTCAACAGAAATATCCTTTGCACCTTGGACTATAAAAGGCTGAAGAAAAAGAAGAAAGCTAAGAGAGAGATCAAGAGCTGAAATACAAGAAAAGATTCAAGCCTCTACTTTCTTCATCTGTTCTTATTTAGTTTACACTCAGCTTATTTAGAAGCAAACCTTTGTAAACACCAACCTCAAACAGTTGTTTGATTTTCCTTAAGGGACCGGGTAGGTCAGTATCCTTAAGAAGACTAAGAGAGTGAATCTTAGTGGTGATTCCTTTAGGAGATCAAGGTTGATCGGATCCTAGAGAAGACTAAGAGAGTGAATCTTAGTGTGAGCTAAGTCAGTGTATTGTTAGTCACTTGTAGGTTTCAAGTGCAGTTGTAACAATTATCTGATTAGTGGATTGCCTTCATTCTAAGAAGGAAGAAATCACCTTAACGGGTGGACTGGATTAGCTTGAGGGATTTATCAAGTGAACCAGGATAAAATACTTGTGTGCTTCTCTCTTCTCTCTATCTTTATCCGCTGCACCATCTATCTTAGAGAAACCGAAAAGATTTACTTTAAATCTTAAGGGGAAAGTTTTTATATTGAAAACGCTATTCAACCCCCCCTTCTAGTCGTTTTTCACACCTTCACTTTCTCTATGTCAAAATATCATGCTCAAATTCCTTTCTATTATCCTGCTGAAAGACCCAAAGTTGTCAGAACTTCTGGGCTAACTAACAAGAAAGGACCCAGAAAGTGGGTACCTAGGGATAAGATTATATATGTTGCAGATATCTTCAATAGGTCCATCGAAACTCCAACCATGGTACCTGGATAGTGGATGCAGGCAACACATGACGGGAGAAAGGCATATGTCCCAAGATCCAAAACTTGAACCTGAAGGTGAAGTTGATCTTGGAGGCATCAGTAGAGTAAGATTTGGTCAAGGAATCATTGGTTTTTTATAAGAACCCCTCTATTGATATTCTGAACGTTATTCATGTTAGAATTAATGATAAGCTTGACTCTGACAAGTCAAAGCTAGCTGAAAAAGCTTGCAGAGATGAGCATGACTGTTTCAGAAAGAAACAAAGACTCAGAACTTGACAAACCAGAAGCAACAACATCAGAAGATGCTACTACAACTTCTGACTTGCGTCATCAGAAGAAGAGTAGGTTCATAGCTTCTCATTCTGAAGCATCTGAAGATGGAATTTTGTCTAGAATGGAGATTTCACCAGAACCTCTGCTCTCTTCAGAATCTATACTATTCATAAGCCAAGTTTCCCTTGGTATTCCTTCTGAGGGGGAGTATTTCGTCTTATGCTCTCACTAAAGACCAGAAGATCTGAGGATCAGAAGTTCTGAAGATCAGAAGATCTGAGTGTAAGATCAAGTTTTGATCTAGTAGTACAACTCTATGTTTTGATGATTACAAGTTAACCTTTTGATATGAACAATTGTGGTACTCTAACGTGTTTTTCTGAGTGTGCTATTTACAGGCTCTGACCTCAACTCAATCTCACACAAATCAGAAGCACTGTGTATAAAGGGTAACCCAAGCAACGCTTTCGCATTCACCATGTTCAGTATGAACAGTGGAAAAGCTTCAGAAGTTCTGAAGCTATACAAACTCTGATGTGGACTCAGTCGCTAGAAGCTCTGAAGATCCAGAAGTTCTGATAACCAAGAAACACTGAAGGTTCAGATGTTCTGATGGTGTAGAAGACTCTGAAGATCCAGAAGCTGAATAGTGGAAACTCTGAAGTCCAGAAGCAAGAAACTCTGAAGGCCATGTTCTTCCCTCTGAGTTCAGAATCAGAAGATACAATGGTCAGAGGATCTGTGCTTTCCCTCTGACTCTGATCAACCGGCTTCACAAGTTCCAATATGAAGTGTTCCTCTGATCAGAAGTCTCCTAGGTTAAAAGGTCAAGTCGCTATCCAAGTACAAAAGCAAGTGTACCTTCCTGACGACCTACCTAACGTTCTCAGCCACAGCAGAAGCTGGATTTTCCAGAACTGCCCTCCAACGGTAGCATTTCCCATGCAACGCTCAACCCTAATCCTTGGAGTATATATAGAGGCTGAAGATTGAAAGAAGCGGCAAGAAGAAGAAACTAGAAGCAATATACACGCGCAAGACATATTCAAAATATTCTAAGCTTTCTTTCATCTGAAATTCATTGTGTTTACTATTAGCTTTTTAGAAGCAAATCCCTTGTAAACAATTCTTGATAAACAGTTTGTTTAGTTCCTTTAGGAGATCAAGGTTGATCGGATCCTAGAGAAGACTAAGAGAGTGAATCTTAGTGTGAGCTAAGTCAGTGTAATTGTTAGTCACTTGTAGGTTTCAAGTGCAGTTGTAACTCTTACCTGATTAGTGGATTGCCTTCATTCTAAGAAGGAAGAAATCACCTTAACGGGTGAACTGGAGTAGCTTGAGGGATTTATCAAGTGAACCAGGATAAAATCCTTGTGTGCTTTTCTATCTCTTATCTTTAGCACTTAAGTTCTCGAAAGATTTGTCAAAATCTTTAAGGTGGTAGTTTTGTTCTGAAAACGTTATTCAAACCCCCCTTTCTACCGTTTTTCATACCTTCAATTGGTATCAGAGCGCAAGTTCTGATTACCACACCTAACAGTGTTCAGTGATCCGGGCCGGTGTGAAAAACAATGGCTGCCACCACCAGTGAAACTCAAAGAGATGGTTACAACGCAAAGCCTCCTATGTTCGATGGTCAAAGGTTCGAATATTGGAAAGATAGACTGGAAAGTTTCTTTCTGGGTTTCGATGCAGATCTCTGGGATATTATTGTGGATGGCTATGAGCGTCCAGTTGATGCAGATGGCAAGAAGATCCCAAGGTCAGAGATGACTGCAGATCAAAAGAAGCTGTACTCACAACATCACAAAGCAAGAGCAATTCTTCTAAGTGCTATTTCCTATGAGGAGTACCAGAAGATTACAGATCGTGAGTTTGCTAAAGGCATTTTTTACTCTCTGAAGATGTCTCATGAAGGAAACAAGAAAGTCAAAGAATCAAAGGCATTGTCTTTGATCCAAAAGTATGAATCCTTCATCATGGAGCCAAATGAGTCCATTGAAGAAATGTTCTCCAGATTTCAATTGCTTGTAGCTGGCATACGACCTCTCAACAAGAGCTACACAACAAAAGATCATGTCATAAGGGTCATCAGGTGTCTTCCTGAAAGTTGGATGCCTTTGGTGACTTCAATAGAGCTCACGAGAGACGTTGAGAATATGAGTTTAGAAGAACTCATCAGCATTTTGAAATGCCATGAGCTGAAACGCTCAGAGATGCAAGATCTGAGGAAAAAGTCCATAGCCTTGAAATCCAAATCTGAAAAGGCTAAGGTTGAGAAGTCAAAGGCTCTTCAAGCTGAAGAAGAAGAATCTGAAGAAGCATCAGAAGATTCTGATGAAGATGAGCTGACTCTGATCTCCAAGAGACTCAACCGCATCTGGAAGCACAGGCAGAGCAAGTTCAAAGGCTCTGGAAAGGCAAGAGGAAAGTCTGAATCCTCAGGTCAGAAGAAGTCATCAATCAACGAAGTCACTTGCTTTGAGTGCAAAGAATCAGGGCACTACAAAAGTGATTGTCCAAAGTTGAAGAAAGACAAGAAGCCAAAGAAGCACTTCAAGACGAAGAAGAGTCTGATGGTGACATTTGATGAATCAGAGTCAGAGGATGTTGACTCTGATGGTGAAGTCCAAGGACTCATGGCCATTGTCAAAGACAAAGGAGCAGAGTCAAAGGAAGCTGTTGACTCTGACTCAGAATCAGAAGGAGATCCTAACTCAGACGATGAAAATGAGGTATTTGCTTCTTTCTCTACCTCTGAACTGAAACATGCTTTGTCTGATATCATGGATAAGTATAACTCCTTATTGTCTAAGCATAAAAAGTTGAAAAAGAACTTATCTGCTGTCTCCAAGACTCCTTCTGAACATGAGAAAATTATTTCTGATTTGAAAAATGAAAATCATGCTTTGGTAAATTCTAACTCTGTGCTTAAGAACCAGATTGCTAAGTTAGAAGAAATTGTTGCCTGTGATGCCTCTGATTGTAGAAATGAATCTAAGTATGAAAAGTCTTTTCAAAGATTCCTAGCCAAAAGCGTGGATAGAAGCTTAATGGCTTCAATGATCTATGGCGTAAGCAGAAATGGAATGCATGGCATTGGCTATTCTAAACCAATTAGAAATGAGCCTTCTGTGTCTAAAGCTAAATCCTTGTATGAATGCTTTGTTCCCTCTGGTACCATATTGCCTGATCCTGTACCTGCTAAAATTGCTAAAAACCCTCTTAAAAAGGGATCTTTCTCTATGACTAAATATCATGCAAATATTCCTTTAAAATATTATGTTGAGACACCCAAGGTGATCAGAACCTCTGGGGTAACTAACAAAAGAGGACCCAGAAAGTGGGTACCTAAGGACAAGATTATCTATGTTGCAGATATCCTTGATGGCTCCACTGAAACACCAATCATGGTATCTGGACAGTGGATGCTCGCGTCACATGACGGGAGAAAAGCGTATGTTCCGAGAGCTGAAACTTAAGCCTGGAGGCGAAGTTGGCTTCGGAGGAAATGAAAAGGGTAAAATTATTGGTACTGGCACTATTTGTGTAGATAGTAGTCCATGCATTGATAATGTTTTATTGGTAGACGGCTTAACACATAACTTATTGTCTATAAGTCAATTAGCTGACAAGGGTTATGATGTTATATTCAATCAAAAGTCCTGCCGGGCTGTAAGTCAGATCGATGGCTCTGTTCTGTTTAACAGCAAGAGGAAGAACAACATTTATAAGATCAGATTATCTGAGTTGGAGGCTCAGAATGTGAAGTGCCTTCTGTCTGTTAATGAAGAGCAGTGGGTATGGCATAGACGGTTAGGGCATGCCAGTATGAGAAAGATTTCTCAGCTGAGCAAGCTAAACCTTGTCAGGGGCTTACCCAATCTGAAGTTCGCTTCAGATGCTCTTTGTGAAGCATGTCAGAAAGGCAAATTCACAAAAGTCCCTTTCAAGGCAAAGAATGTTGTCTCAACCTCAAGGCCGTTGGAACTTCTGCATATCGACCTGTTTGGACCAGTGAAAACTGAGTCTATAGGTGGCAAGAGATATGGGATGGTTATCGTTGATGACTATAGCCGCTGGACATGGGTAAAGTTTCTAACCCGCAAGGATGAGTCTCATGCTGTGTTCTCTACCTTCATTGCTCAAGTGCAAAACGAGAAGGCTTGTAGGATTGTGCGTGTCAGAAGTGACCATGGTGGAGAGTTTGAGAATGACAAGTTTGAGAGTCTGTTTGATTCCTATGGAATTGCACATGATTTCTCTTGTCCCAGAACTCCTCAACAAAATGGTGTTGTTGAGAGGAAGAACAGAACTCTTCAGGAGATGGCTAGAACCATGCTCCAAGAAACTGGCATGGCTAAGCACTTTTAGGCAGAGGCAGTAAATACAGCATGTTACATTCAGAACAGAATCTCTATGAGACCAATTCTGAATAAGACTCCTTATGAATTGTGGAAGAACATAAAACCCAACATTTCTTATTTTCATCCTTTTGGCTGTGTTTGTTATGTTCTCAATACTAAGGATAGATTGCATAAATTTGATGCTAAGTCTTCTAAGTGTCTATTACTTGGTTATTCTGATAGATCTAAAGGCTTTAGATTTTATAATACTGATGCTAAGACTATTGAAGAATCTATTCATGTTAGATTTGATGATAAGCTTGACTCTGACCAGTCAAAGCTAGTTGAAAAGTTTGCAGATTTAAGCATTAATGTTTCTGACAAAGGCAAAGCTCCAGAGGAAGCTGAGCCAGAGGAAGATGAACCAGAGGAAGAAGCTGGTCCCTCTAACTCACAAACTCTGAAGAAGAGCAGAATCACTGCAGCTCACCCTAAGGAATTGATTCTGGGCAACAAAGACGAACCAGTCAGAACCAGATCTGCCTTCAGACCCTCTGAAGAGACCTTGCTGAGTCTGAAAGGATTGGTGTCCTTAATTGAACCCAAGTCAATAGATGAAGCTCTTCAGGACAAGGATTGGATTCTGGCCATGGAAGAAGAATTGAATCAATTTTCCAAGAACGATGTTTGGAGCTTAGTGAAGAAGCCTGAGAATGTCCATGTTATTGGAACGAAATGGGTATTCAGAAACAAGCTAAATGAGAAAGGAGATGTAGTCAGAAACAAGGCAAGGCTAGTTGCTCAAGGCTACAGCCAGCAGGAAGGAATAGACTACACTGAAACATTTGCTCCAGTAGCAAGACTGGAGGCAATCAGACTATTGATCTCTTTCTCAGTAAATCACAACATAGTTCTACATCAGATGGACGTAAAGAGTGCCTTCCTAAATGGTTATATCTCAGAGGAAGTCTATGTTCATCAACCCCCAGGTTTTGAAGATGAAAAGAAACCAGACCATGTGTTCAAATTGAAGAAATCACTCTACGGTCTGAAGCAAGCTCCCAGAGCATGGTATGAGAGACTTAGCTCATTCCTTCTGGAGAATGAGTTTGTAAGGGGTAAAGTAGATACAACTCTTTTTTGCAAGACTTATAAAGATGATATCTTAATTGTGCAAATTTATGTTTATGATATTATATTTGGTTCTGCTAATCAATCTCTATGCAAAGAATTTTCTGAGATGATGCAGGCTGAATTTGAGATGAGTTTGATGGGAGAATTAAAGTACTTTCTGGGAATACAAGTTGATCAAACACCAGAAGGAACATATATCCATCAGAGCAAGTACACTAAAGAACTTCTGAAGAAGTTCAATATGCTGGAATCTACAGTGGCCAAGACTCCAATGCATCCAACATGCATTCTGGAAAAAGAAGATAAAAGTGGTAAAGTATGTCAGAAGCTCTATCGTGGCATGATAGGTTCACTTCTATACTTAACTGCATCTAGGCCAGACATACTATTTAGTGTTCACTTATGTGCTCGTTTCCAATCAGATCCAAGGGAAACCCACTTAACTGCTGTTAAGAGGATCCTAAGGTATCTGAAAGGCACTACTAACCTTGGCTTGATGTATAAGAAAACATCAGAGTATAAGCTTTCAGGTTATTGTGATGCTGATTATGCTGGAGATAGAACAGAGAGAAAAAGTACTTCTGGAAATTGTCAATTTCTGGGAAGCAATCTAGTCTCATGGGCAAGCAAGAGGCAATCAACCATTGCACTATCAACTGCAGAGGCAGAATATATCTCAGCAGCAATATGCAGCACTCAGATGCTCTGGATGAAACATCAGCTGGAGGATTATCAGATCCTTGAGAGCAATATTCCAATCTATTGTGATAACACTGCTGCAATCTCATTGAGTAAGAATCCTATCTTGCATTCAAGGGCAAAGCACATTGAGGTAAAGTATCATTTTATTAGAGATTATGTACAGAAGGGCGTACTTCTTCTGAAGTTTGTTGATACTGACCATCAATGGGCAGATATCTTTACAAAGCCCTTAGCTGAAGATAGATTTAATTTTATTCTGAAAAATCTAAACATGGACTTTTGTCCAGAGTGAAGATGGATCAGAACCTCTAACTATGATACTTCTTGATCAGAAGATGTCTAGTCCAGAAGGTAACTCAATCAGAGTGTGTGTGCCCACTGGTACTGACTCTGAAGCTGAGACAACAACACGTGCGTCAGAATTTCTGATGCATAGTTCCTTGTGCCCGTGTGACAGTCTGTTATGATTGCGTGTAGATATGCTTATCTCCTGTGTGTGATTGTGTATTTTACTGTTACTATCTATCTTTAATTTTCAACCGTTGATCTTAAAGTGCTTTTTGAATCAACAACGGTTATTTGATAAAACCCACTATACACACACGTTCTCGTTCACTTCCGGTTTTCACTCTCGCTCTCTCTGCTTTTCAAAAACCGCTCCTCTCGATTTCTCTCTCGATCTCTCGTCATCTTTCAAACTTCATCCTCTACCTCAAACCTTCAACCTCTTCAAGATGGTGAGACAAACCAGAAGATCTGCTGCAGATGCACCTCAGTTCCCTCACATGGTAGTCGGGTTGGCAACGGGTCAAAGGGGCTCTGAGAACCCAGCACAAGAACAAGCTCAAGCTCAAGAGGAGATTGTTCCTATTGCAGAACGGGGCTGTGCCGTTCACTGCGTATTTCCTCCCGAGGAACTCCAAGTCCTGGCAGAATGGAGATTCAACCTCGATAACTTGGCTGCAAATGGGTTTGATCTTCGTCCTGAAGTCCAAGCTCAAGGTTGGGGAAACTACTTCAATCGACTTCGAGGACCGGTGTATGAGAAGTTGGTCAAGGAATTCTGGAAGCACGCCGACTGCGATGACACTCAGGTGGTCTCTCACATTCTTGGCAGGAAGATCATCATCACTGAGAAGTCATTCGTGAATCTGCTAGGAGCAGAAACTGCTTATGGGTATCGGTTCCAACTGACGGAATCGAAGCTGAAACCCAGCACCAAGGACATAGTCAACAAGGCCCTGTACACCACCTTCAAACCGGGCAAGACGAGTTACAAGGTGATGGACCTTCACCCCAAACTGAGAATCTGGCACAAGATCCTGCTCAACTGCATCAATCAGAGACCGAAGGGCAGTTCTCCAGATTACATCAACTTCAACCAGAAGGCGATGCTGTTTTTCATTCAAGACAAGGAGAAGATCTGCCTTCCCTACTTCCTGTTCTCCTATTTGAAGGAATGCATCCGGAAGTCTCGCACCACAGCCTCCATCAAGTCTGCAATCAAATATATCCCTTTTGGGAGGCTGCTCTCAGACTTTCTCATTGAAAGCAACTTGGTGCAAGATTTGATCAATGCTGGTTGCACAGAGGATTTGAGCACAATTGTCAGTGATGTCTTCACTGCAAACTCCTTGAAGAAGATGGGCTTAATCCAGAAGAAGATTGCTCCTGCTCATGAAGACACATCCTCTGAGATCAGAGGAAGAAGAATGCCTCTGAATGACTACCCTCTGTGGACTCAAGCAGACCATCCTGACGCCATCAGATGCTATGTTGAAGACCTCAGGGCTCAAGGATTCGAGATTGACCTTGATGATTTTGTCAGCAGACTTCCACCAGCTCCAGAGTTTCCTTCTCCTCCTAAGAAGAAAACCAAGAGGAAGATGGTTCTGGAAGAATCCTCAGAGGAATCTGATGTCCCTCTGGTCAAGAAACCGAAGAGCAAGCCTGATGATGATGATGGTGATGATAGTGAGGATGGTCCTCCAAAGAAGAAGCAGAAGAAGGTCAGAATTGTGGTGAAGCCTACTCGGGTGGAACCAGCTGCTGCAGTGGTCAGAAGGACTGAAGCTCCTGCCAGAGTGACTCGATCATCAGCACATTCAAGTAAGCCTGCACTTGCCTCTGATGATGATTTGAATTTATTTGATGCACTTCCTATTTCTGCCTTGCTTCAACACTCCTCAAATCCCCTCACTGGATGGCGTCAAACCTTCTCAAATCCCCTCACTGGATTGCCTCCCAGCCAGCCGCACAAACCACATCTCCACCACATTCCCCAAGATCCTCCTTCTTTCAACCTTCTCCTACTGAAGCACCTCTCTGGAATTTGCTTCAGACCCAAACCTCTAGGTCAGAAGATCCAACCTCTCTCCTTACCATTCCATATGACCCATTATCTTCTGAACCCATCATCCATGCCCAACCCAAGCCCAACCAAACAGAACCACAACCCAGAACGTCTGATCACTCTGTTCCCAGAGCATCAGAACGTCCTGCTGCCAGAACCACAGATACAGACTCTTCAACAGCCTTCACACCTGTATCCTTCCCAATCAATGTTATTGACTCTCCTCCCTCCAATACCTCTGAATCAATTAGAAAATTCATGGAGGTTAGAAAAGAGAAGGTATCTGCCTTGGAAGAGTATTACCTTACCTGTCCAAGCCCTAGGCAATATCCTGGCCCTAGACCTGAACGTCTAGTTGACCCAGATGAACCTATCTTGGCCAATCCTATCCAAGAGGCAGACCCCTTAGTTCAACAAGCTCACCCTGTCCCTGTCCAACATGAGCCAGTTCAACCAGACCCTGAACCCAAACAATCAGTGTCTAACCAATCCTCGGTTAGATCACCTCACCCTCTGGTTGAAACTTCAGACCCTCACCGTGGAACCTCTGAACCCAATGCTCCCATGATTAACATTGGCTCTCCACAAGGTGCCTCTGAAGCTCATAGCAGCAATCACCCAGCCTCTCCTGAAACCAACCTCTCCATCATTCCCTATACTCACCTCCAACCCACATCTCTCTCTGAGTGCATCAATATTTTCTCTCATGAAGCCTCCTTGAGGCTCCGCAATGTGCACGGTCAGACTGATCTCAGTGAGAATGCTGAAAATGTGGCTGATGAGTGGAACACTCTGAGCACTTGGTTAGTGGCTCAGTTTCCAGTTATGATGCAGCTCCTGCATGCAGAGGGCAGTCAGAGCATTGAGGCTGCAAAGCAAAGGTTTGCTAGAAGGGTGGCTCTTCATGAACTAGAACAGAGAAATAAGCTTCTTGAAGCTATTGAAGAAGCCAAGCGAAAGAAAGAGCAAGCAGAAGAAGCTGAACGTCAAGCAGTAGCTCAGGCTGAACAAGCCAGATTTGAGGCAGAGCGTCTTGAAGTTGAGGCTGAGGCAGAGCGACTTGCACCAGTTATGTTTACTCCTGCTGCTTCTGCTTCCATTCCAGAACCTCAGGCTGCTCAGAATGTTCCTTCCAGCTCTACTCAGACAAGCTCATCCAGACTCGACTTCATGGAACAACGTCTTGACACTCATGAATCCATGCTGATTGAGATGAAGCAAATGATGATGGAACTTCTGCGCCGCACTGACAAACCTTAGTTCTAGGATCTCTTCTTTTTCTTTTTTCGTTAACCTTGTTTTCCTTTTGTTGAACTCTGTTTCTTTTTTATTCACTTATTTTAATTTGTTCGTTTGTGATTATATATGCATAACTATATACTTATGTCACATATGTTTGCAACACTTGTTTTATTCATAATTGTTCTATGTTTACATCATATTTCTTTACATCATATAAATCTAGAATGGAGGATCCCTCCTCATTCTTCTGCACTCCTGGCGCTGCTCTGACCTATTCTTCTCCAGACGCTCCAGTACATGCTGGATGTTGTTGAGTCTGACCTCTAGCTCATCTTTCTCCAGAATCTCTTCTGAAGTCCTGAGCTTCTCTTCCAAGATTTCTTTTTCTTCCAGCAGCTTGAGTTCAAGCCGGCTGAGTTCTTGCACCTCCTCCACGAAGGCAAGAAATTCCTTCAGGTCCCTCTCCAACTCTGGACGCAGGTCCTCTTCCAGCAGTGTCCGTGTCAGCTCCGCGATGGTAGTTGCACCCTCTGGATGCCTGATGTTCAGGAACAAGTCCTCTTCAAAGGCCTTTTTCCTAAGCTCTTCTAGTGCTACGTTGTATGATGCCATTTTTTTACTGATAAGTATTCGAGGTGTGAAGCTTACCTTTCTCTCCAACGCTTTTTATAGGCTTCACTTTCTCTCTGGAAGTTAATGCTCTTACAGTTTCTCGAGGTTAAGTTCTTGGTAACTGACCCTTCTATTTACTCACTTGACCGGTGGTAAACGTTCATCCCTTGCATTAACTCTTCTATTTATTTTCGCCTAACTCTGATTCTTACATCGTTTTCATTTTCTTTTAAACTTAGACCTTCTCTAAGGGGGAGTACCTTGTACTTCAAGCTAAGTTTTTCACACCCCAAGCTTTTTGCTTATGACAAAAAGGGGGAGTAAACCCAGTTTTTGATGTGTAAGATGTGTTAGTGTGATTTATTTTTCTTTTGGAGATTTTAAGAGTTCCACCTTCAAGACCATAGATGTGTCACTGGGCAAATACAAGGAATACATTTCACTTCTTCTGAAGTGATTCCTAGTTGACTCTGATACCCAAGACTCTGATACCTTGTCCATGACTCTGATCACTTATGCGCTCTGATTATTCGTTTTTCATCTATGTCATAAGCTTTTCACTCTGAACTCTTATATTTTTTTTAGCTCAGAATCTAGACTTTACTAACGTTTTCATCAAGTATTAGATTCAGGGGGAGCTAAACTCAGAATCAAGCAGTAACTTGAATTCAGAATGAGCAAGATAAACTATTCACATCAGGATAAGTCTTATTCTATATCTCTAAACTCTGAGTGAATTCAGTTTAATGTTTAAGAATTGTTCATCAAAAATCTTAGTTTTGTCATCATCAAAAAGGGGGAGATTGTAAGATCAAGTTTTGATCTAGTAGTACAACTCTATGTTTTGATGATTACAAGTTAACCTTTTGATATGAACAATTGTGGTACTCTAACGTGTTTTTCTGAGTGTGCTATTTACAGGCTCTGACCTCAACTCAATCTCACACAAATCAGAAGCACTGTGTATAAAGGGTAACCCAAGCAACGCTTTCGCATTCACCATGTTCAGTATGAACAGTGGAAAAGCTTCAGAAGTTCTGAAGCTATACAAACTCTGATGTGGACTCAGTCGCTAGAAGCTCTGAAGATCCAGAAGTTCTGATAACCAAGAAACACTGAAGGTTCAGATGTTCTGATGGTGTAGAAGACTCTGAAGATCCAGAAGCTGAATAGTGGAAACTCTGAAGTCCAGAAGCAAGAAACTCTGAAGGCCATGTTCTTCCCTCTGAGTTCAGAATCAGAAGATACAATGGTCAGAGGATCTGTGCTTTCCCTCTGACTCTGATCAACCGGCTTCACAAGTTCCAATATGAAGTGTTCCTCTGATCAGAAGTCTCCTAGGTTAAAAGGTCAAGTCGCTATCCAAGTACAAAAGCAAGTGTACCTTCCTGACGACCTACCTAACGTTCTCAGCCACAGCAGAAGCTGGATTTTCCAGAACTGCCCTCCAACGGTAGCATTTCCCATGCAACGCTCAACCCTAATCCTTGGAGTATATATAGAGGCTGAAGATTGAAAGAAGCGGCAAGAAGAAGAAACTAGAAGCAATATACACGCGCAAGACATATTCAAAATATTCTAAGCTTTCTTTCATCTGAAATTCATTGTGTTTACTATTAGCTTTTTAGAAGCAAATCCCTTGTAAACAATTCTTGATAAACAGTTTGTTTAGTTCCTTTAGGAGATCAAGGTTGATCGGATCCTAGAGAAGACTAAGAGAGTGAATCTTAGTGTGAGCTAAGTCAGTGTAATTGTTAGTCACTTGTAGGTTTCAAGTGCAGTTGTAACTCTTACCTGATTAGTGGATTGCCTTCATTCTAAGAAGGAAGAAATCACCTTAACGGGTGGACTGGAGTAGCTTGAGGGATTTATCAAGTGAACCAGGATAAAATCCTTGTGTGCTTTTCTATCTCTTATCTTTAGCACTTAAGTTCTCGAAAGATTTGTCAAAATCTTTAAGGTGGTAGTTTTGTTCTGAAAACGTTATTCAAACCCCCCCTTTCTACCGTTTTTCATACCTTCACTGAGGATCAGAAGTTCTGAAGATCAGAAGATCTGAAGACCAGAAGCTCTGAAGGTCCAGAAGCTCTGAAGGACCAGAAGCTCTGAAGGTCCAGAAGCTCTGAAGCGTCGTCAGATCAGAAGTCAATGGTTAAAGGCAAATGTCACTATCAAGAAGTACAAGAGCAGTGTACTATTCTGACAAGCCTACCAACCAAGGTTCAGCCACAACAGGTTCTGGAAGTTCCAGAAATGCCCTCCAACGGTCATATTCTCTCAACAGAAATATCCTTTGCACCTTGGACTATTTAAGGCTGAAGAAAAGAAGAAAGACATGAGAGAGAGAAACCAAGAGCTGCAATACAAGAAAAGATTCAAGCCTCCACTTTCTTCATCTGTTCTTATTTAGTTTACACTCAGCTTATTTAGAAGCAAACCTTTGTAAACACCAACCTCAAACAGTTGTTTGATTTTCCTTAAGGGACCGGGTAGTTCAGTATCCTTAAGAAGACTAGGATCTATGTATCTTAGTGGTGATTCCTTAAGGGACCAGTTAGGTCATTATCCTTGAGAAGACTAAGAGAGTGAATCTTAGTGTTTACTAAGTCAGTGTATTGTTAGTCACTTGTAGGTTTCAAGTGCAGTTGTAACAATTATCTGATTAGTGGATTGCCTTCATTCTAAGAAGGAAGAAATCACCTTAACGGGTGGACTGGATTAGCTTGAGGGATTTATCAAGTGAACTAGGATAAAATACTTGTGTGCTTCTCTCTTCTCTCTATCTTTATCCGCAACACCATCTATCTCAGATAAACCGAAAAGATTTACTTTAAATCTTAAGGGGAAAGTTTTTATGTTCAAAACTCTATTCAACCCCCCCCCCCCTTCTAGTCGTTTTTCACACCTTCAAGGAGAAGTTGAAGGTGGTGGTTGCAAGAAAAGCTTAGAAGAGTTGGTTGAAACTTTCATCAACCGAACGGAGAACAATTACAAGAACCAAGAGGCGGCTATCAAGAATCTTGAGAATTAATTTGGCCAGCTGGCCAAGCAAATAGCCGAGAGACCTTAAGGTAAGTTTCCTTCCGACACTATCCCCAATCCTAAGCAAGAAAATGCCTCTGTTGTGACCACTAGAAGTGGAAGAGTGATGAATGAATTGAAGAAAAAAACAGAGGGAGAAAAGAGAGAGGAGATAGTGGAGGGAGAATTTGTTGTGCCTATCAAGGTGAGAGAGATAATTGATCTTACTCCTGAAACTAGCAAGGTGCTGTTTCCTAAAGCATTGGCTAAGAAGAGCTTAGATAAAAAGTTTTCGAAATTTGTTGATGTTTTCAAAAAGCTCCACATTAGTATTCCTTTTGCCGATGCTTTGGAACAAATGCCCATATATGCTAAGTTTATGAAGGATATTTTGCATAAGAGAAGGAGGTTGAAGGGAGTAGATGAGACGGTGTTGTTGACAGAGGAATGTAGTGCCATTTTGCAGCGGAAAATGCCAAAGAAAAGAAGAGACCCCGGAAGTTTCACTATTCCGGTGGAAATTGAAGGCATGGCGGATGTGGAAGCCTTGTGTGTCCTAGGAGCGAGCATTAATTTGATGCCGCTCACCATGTTTGAGAGGCTGAACTTAGGAGAGGTTACTCCAACCATGCTTTCCTTGCAAATGGCGGATCGATCCCTCAAGACTCCATATGGGATTGTGGAGGATGTAATGGTGCGGGTGGACAAGTATGTGTTCCCCGTGGACATTGTTGTGCTTGATATGGAGGAGGATGAGAAGATCCCTCTCATACTTGGTCGGCCTTTCTTAGCTACTGGTAGAGCTAAGATTGATGTTGACAAGGGTCACCTCATTCTCCGTGTTGGTAAGGAAAAGGTACGATTTTCTGTTTTTAATCCTATGATTGAAACTAACCATGATAGCGGTTTTGTTTGTGATGTGATTAGAAGCAAATCGAAGGTTTCGGAAGAGACCCCCAAAGCTAATGAAAAAGTTGATGAGTTCCATCCGGCTCTCATCAATCTTGTTAGTGGAAACAAATATGGGGGTCTAAGTACGAGAACTTGCATGCTCACATGGTTAAGTTTACCCAAGCTAGTTCTCTTGCTAAGATTGAGGGTGCTTCAAGTGATGAAGTGAAGATTAAACTCTTCCCTCATTCTTTGACAAGGGAAGCTAGGGTTTGGTTTGATGAGCAAAAGGACATTGCCTCATGGGAGGATTTACTTCAGAGGTTTTGTGCAAGGTTTCTCCCTTGCACTTGTGGAAAGTTGATCAATGGTAAGGAATTTCCTTCCTAACACCACAGGAAGGAGAGTCCACCTAGGACTATAACCTAGGGCTAAATGGGAGACAACCCATTCTCTTTCTTTTTCTCTTTTTCTCTTTTATTATTGTTGCATTTTTGGTGTTTAATTTCAAAAAAAAAGCAAAAAATGAAAATTTTTGAAAAAATACTGGGCTGAGCGCCTAGGCGCCAATTCACCAGCGCCTAGGCGCCAATTAGCCACAGAAGCACTGCTTCTGTACTGGCTTGAGCGCCTGAGTGCTCCCCTCGAGCGCTCCTGGTGCATTTCAAACCAGGTTTTTGGGTTTTAAAACCCCAACTTTTCATTTTCCCACTCTTAACTCTCATTTCTTCATAAAAACCGCACTCCACACTCTCCATACCCCATTTCTACTTCTCATTTCTCACTTGCACACACTTTGGCTCTCCCATTTACTTCTAAGTTCTGCATTGCATCAAGCTCATTCCACTTGCACCCACTCACTCTCAAGTCAAGGTAAGTTCCATCTTTCACTTTCCTTCATCTTTTTCATGGGTATTGCAATGCATGCTTCTATGGGGTTTGGGTGAGTGATTTCTTGTTAATGCAAGTTGGGTTTGGGTTGTACATGCTTATTGTGGGTTGATTTTGTGCTTAATTAGAAAGGGGTTGTGATTTTGTGAGAGTTGGGTAGTTAGGATTTTGTGGTTTAGTGTAGTTTAGCTTTTGCTTACAAGGTGTTTGTTAGAATGCCTCAATAGGTTCTCTTAGTCGATTTTTGGCAAGTGCTTTAGTGGTGATCTTTTCTTCTTTGCCTAAGTCACTAAGAGACTTGTTGGGTGCTCCTAGGTAGCTTAATTTTTAGTTTTGTACAAAGTTTTTCCTCTTTAATCTCTTTTTATTTTTAACTTAACATTTCTAACGTTTGTGGCTTGTGTATGTGCTAACAATTGTGCAGATGCCTGGAAAAAGAGATAGGAACAACACAAGATCCGCAACTTCTTCCTCCACCTCCCGGAGCTTTGATCGCTCCCGCTTCCTATCATTGATTAAGGAGGAGTTTTACCGCTCTCACCTAGCACACAAGGAGTGTATGAAGGAGCGGGGAGTTCTTTATCGGGAGGGAAGGAGAGACCTCTTGGGCATGCAAGAAGCCACGGAAATAAGGAGGTGGAAGAATTGGGTCGACCCTATTCCCTTTGCTTGTGAGGTCATGGTGAGGGAGTTCTATGCGAACACCTACTCTGACAATCAAGAGGACAGGTCCAGGCCACCGGTGAATTCATCTTGGTTTAGGGGGGATGTGATTGATTTCCATCCTTCAGTCATCCGAGGGCATCTTGGTCTCCTCACGGAGGACCGAGAGAAGGAGCTCTTCCCCGAGAAGGACACTTATCATGAGCTCTTAAAGGAGAAGTCACCGGAGATCTTAGAAGACATGAAGGCAGTGATTGTTAGGCCTGGGCGGAATTGGGTGGCAGTTGATGATGAGATTATTTTTGTGAAGAGAAAGGATATGACACCGCTGGCCAGAGTTTGGGCTGAATTTTTGCAGGATTCCCTCTTTTCTAGCTCTAACAAATCTGAAGTTAGAGAGGTTACAATGGTTGCTATCTACTGCATTGTGAGAGGCCATCCTATGGACGTGGCTACCATCAGTGCTGGTCGGATTTATAGGTTTTGGAAATAAGGGAATAAAGAGAACTCAATTTTGTAAACAGGAATTGCCGACGTTCCGGGGTTGGCAAGGTTGTAAACCTAAGCGTGGACATCGAGAGGTTGATCTGCTGTGACAAGGAGGTCACTGGAGTGCGAATGAGACTCCTTGCTAGTTAAGCAATTTGTCACGGGCATCATGGGGATGTGTCGTTAGGACGGGGAGGTCACCGAGATGCAGAATGCGTTACTTACTTCTTAAGTACTTTTGTTACGGACATCGTAAGTGAAGGTATGAAAAACGGTAGAAAGGGGGGGTTTGAATAACGTTTTCAGTACAAAACTACCACCTTAAAGATTTTAACAAATCTTTTCGAGAACTAAGTGCAAAAGATAGAGATAGAAAAGCACACAAGGATTTTATCCTGGTTCACTTGATAAATCACTCAAGCTACTCCAGTCCACCCGTTAAGGTGATTTCTTCCTTCTTAGAATGAAGGCAATCCACTAATCAGGTAAGAGTTACAACTGCACTTGAAACCTACAAGTGACTAACAATTACACTGACTTAGCTCACACTAAGATTCACTCTCTTAGTCTTCTCTAGGATCCGATCAACCTTGATCTCCTAAAGGAAAATCAAACAACTGTTTGAGGTTGGTGTTTACAAGGGTTTGCTTCTGAATAAGCTGAGTGTAAACTAAATAAATTACAAGATGAAAGAAAGCTTAGAATATTTTGAATATCTTGCGCGTGTGTTGCTTCTTGTATTCACTTCTCTTGCCGCTTCTTTCAATCTTCAGCCTCTATATATACTCCAAGGATTAGGGTTGAGCGTTGCATGGGAAATGCTACCGTTGGAGGGCAGTTCTGGAAAATCCAGCTTCTGCTGTGGCTGAGAACGTTAGGTAGGTCGTCAGGAAGGTACACTTGCTTTTGTACTTGGATAGCGACTTGACCTTTTAACCTAGGAGACTTCTGATCAGAGGAATGCTTCGTATTGGAACTTGTGAAGCCGGTTGATCAGAGTCAGAGGGATAGCACAGATCCTCTGACCATTGTATCTTCTGATTCTGAACTCAGAGGGAAGAACATGGCCTTCAGAGTTTCTTGCTTCTGGACTTCAGAGTTTCTACTATTCAGCTTCTGGATCTTCAGAGTCTTCTACACCATCGGAACATCTGAACCTTCAGTGTTTCTTGGTTGTCAGAACTTCTGGATCATCAGAGCTTCTAGCGACTGAGTCCTCATCAGAGTTTGTATAGCTTCAGATCTTCTGAAGCTTTTCCACTGTTCATACTGAACATGGTGAATGCGAAAGCGTTGCTTGGGTTACCCTTTATACATAGTGCTTCTGATTTGTGTGAGATTGAGTTGAGGTCAGAGCCTGTAAATAGCACACTCAGAAAAACACGTTAGAGTACCACAATTGTTCATATCAAAAGGTTAACTTGTAATCATCAAAACATAGAGTTGTACTACTAGATCAAAACTTGATCTTACAATCTCCCCCTTTTTGATGATGACAAAACTAAGATTTTTGATGAACAATTCTTAACCATTAAACTGAATTCACTCAGAGTTTAGAGATATAGAATAAGACTTATCCTGATGTGAATAGTTTATCTTGCTCATTCTGAATTCAAGTCACTGCTTGATTCTGAGCTTAGCTCCCCCTGAATCTAATACTTGATGAAAACGTTAGTAAAGTCTAGATTCTGAGCTAAATCATATAAGAGTTCAGAGTGAAAAGCTTATGACATAGATGAAAAACGAATAATCAGAGCGCATAAGTGATCAGAGTCATGGACAAGGTATCAGAGTCTTGGGTATCAGAGTCAACTTAGAATCACTTCAGAAGAAGTGAAATGTATTCCTTGTATTTGCCCAGTGACACATCTATGGTCATGAAGGTGGAACTCTTAAAATCTCCAAAAGAAAAATAAGTCACACTAACACATCTTACACATCAAAAACTGGGTTTACTCCCCCTTTTTGTCATAAGCAAAAAGCTTGGGGTGTGAAAAACTTAGCTTGAAGTACAAGGTACTCCCCCTTAGAGAAGGTCTAAGTTTAAAGAAAATGAAGACGATGTAAGAATCAGAGTGAGGCGATAATAAATAGAAGAGTTAATGCAAGGGATGAACGTTTACCACCGGTCAAGTGAGTAAATAGAAGGGTCAGTTACCAAGTACTTAACCTCGAGAAACTGTAAGAGCATTAACTTTCAGAGAGAAAGTGAAGCCTATAAAAACGTTGGAGAGAAAGGTAAGCTTCACACTTCGAATAATATTCAAAAAAAATAGCATCATACAGAATGGCATTAGAAGAGCTCAGAAGGAAGGCGTTTGAGGAAGATATGTTCCTCAATATTAGGCATCCCGATGGTACAAAGACCATACAAGAGCTGACGAAGACACTGCTGGAAGAAGATCTTGGTCCAGAGATGGAGAAAGATCTGAAGGAGTTCCTCTGCTTCGTGGAAGAGATTCAGAGGCTTTGCCAGCGGGAGCTGAATCTGCTGGAAGAGAAAGAGACTGTGGAAAAGAGACTTAAGACGACAAAAGATAGTCTAGAAAAAGATGATCTGAGCATCAAACTCGGCAACATAGAGTATGCATTGGATCGTCTGGAGAAGGTAAGAGTGGAGCAGCGCCAAGAATGCAGAAGAATGAGGAAGGATCCTCCATTCTAGATATAGGGAATAATGTATGATGGAAAGAATTATGATGTAAACATAGAACAATTATGAATAAAACAGGTTTTGCAAACATATGTGACACAAATATATATAGATATATGCATATAGAATCACAAATGAACAAATTAAAGTAAGTAAATAAGCAGAGTTTAAATAAAACAACGTTAAATAAAAAGGAAAAGGAAGAAAAAGAAGAGATCCTAAAAAACTAAGATTTGTCAGTACGGCGCAGAAGTTCCATCATCATGTGCTTCATCTCAATCAGCATGGATTCATGAGTGTCAAGACGTTGTTCCATGATGTCGAGTCTGGATGAGCTTGTCGGAGTAGAGCTGGAAGGAACGTTCTGAGCAGCTTGAGGTTCTGGAATGGAAGCAGAAGCAGCAGGAGTAAACAGAACTGGTGCAAGTCGCTCTGCCTCAGCCTCAGCTTCAAGACGTTCTGCCTCAAGTCTGGCTTGTTCAGCCTGAGCTGCTGCTTGACGGGCAGCTTCTTCTTCTTGTTCTTTCTGTCTCTTGGCTTCTTCAATGGCTTCAAGAAGCTTGGTTCTCTGTTCGAGTTCATGAAGAGCCACCCTCCTAGCAAACCTTTGCTTTGCAGCCTCAATGCTCTGACTTCCCTCTGCATGCAGGAGCTGCAGCATAACGGGAAACTGAGCCACCAGCCAAGTGCTCAAATTGTTCCACTCATCAGCCACATTTTCAGCATTCTCACTGAGGTCAGTCTGACCGTGCACGTTGCGGAGCCTCAAGGAGGCTTCATGATTGAAAATATTGATGCACTCAGAGAGAGATGTGGGTTGAAGGTGAGTATAGGGAATGATGGAGAGGTTGGGTGCAGGAGAGGCTGGGTGATTGCTGCTATGAGCTTCAGAGGCACCTTGTGGAGAACCAATGTTAATTATGGGAGCATTGGGTTCAGAGGTTCCACGGTGAGGGTCTGAAGTTTCAACCAGAGGGTGAGGTGATCTAACCGAGGATTGGTTAGATACTGATTGTTCAGGTTCAGGGTCTGGTTGAATTGGCTCTTGTTGGTCAGGGACAGGGTGAGCCTGTTGGACTAAGGGGTCTGCCTCTTGGATAGGATTGGCCAAGATAGGTTCATCTGGGTCAACTAGACGTTCAGGTCTAGGGCCAGGATATTGCCTAGGGCTTGGACAGGTAAGGTAATATTCTTCCAAGGCAGATACCTTCTCTTTCCTAACCTCCATGAATTTTCTAAGTGATTCAGAGGTATTGGAGGGAGGAGAGTCAATGACATTGATGGGGAAGGATACAGGTGTGAAGGCTGATGAAGAGTCTGTATCCGTGGTTCTGACAGCAGGACGTGCTGATGCTCTGGGAGCAGAGTGATCAGACGTTCTGGGTTGTGGTTCTGTTGGTTTGGGTTCTGGTTGGTTGTGGATGATGGGTTCAGAAGGTAATGGGTCGTATGGAATGGTAAGGAGAGAGGTTGGATCTTCTGACCTAGAGGGTTGGTTCTGAAGCAAATTCCAGAGTGGTGCTTCAGTAGGAGAAGGTTGAAAGAATGAAGATCTTGGGGAATGTGGTGGAGAGGTGGTTTGTGCGGCTGGCTGGGATTCATGAATAGGAGTGAGGGGATTTGAAGAGTGGTGGAGTAAGGCAGAAATTGGGAGTGCATCAAATAAATTCAAATCATCATCAGAGGTAAGTGCAGGCTTACTTGTATGTGCTGATGATCGAGTCACTCTGGCAGGAGGTTCAGTCCTTCTGACCTCTGCAGCAGCTGGTTCCACCCGAGTAGGCTTCACCACAATTCTGACTTTCTTCTGCTTCTTCTTTGGAGGACCATCCTCACTATCATCACCATCATCATCAGCAGGCTTGCTCTTCGGTTTCTTGACCAGAGGGACATCAGATTCCTCTGAGGATTCGTCCAGAACCATCTTCCTCTTGGTTTTCTTCTTAGGTGGAGAAGGAAACTCTGGAGCTGGCGGCAGTCTGCTGAAGAAATCATCAAGATCAATCTCGAATCCTTGAGCCCTGAGGTCTTCAACATAGCATCTGATGGCTTCAGGATGGTCTGCTTGAGTCCACAGAGGGTAGTCATTCAGAGGCATTCTTCTTCCTCTGATCTCAGAAGATGTGTCCTCATGAGCAGGAGCAATCTTCTTCTGGACCAAACCCATCTTCTTCAGAGAGTTGGCGGTGAAGACATCGCTGACAATTGTACTCAAGTCCTCTGTGCAACCAGCCTCGATCAAATCTTGCACCAAGTTGCTTTCAATGAGAAAGTCTGAGATCAGCCTCCCAAAAGGGATATATTTGATGGCTGACTTGATGGAGGAGGTGGTGCGAGACTTCCGGATGCATTCCTTCAAATAGGAGAACAGGAAGTAGGGAAGGCAGATCTTCTCCTTGTCTTGAATGAAGAACAGCATCGCCTTCTGGTTGAAGTTGATGTAGTCTGGAGAACTGCCCTTTGGTCGTTGATTGATGCAGTTGAGCAGGATCTTGTGCCAGATTCTCAGTTTGGGGTGAAGGTCCATCACCTTGTAACTCGTCTTGCCCGGTTTGAAGGTGGTGTACAGGGCCTTGTTGACTATGTCCTTGGTTCTGGGTTTCAGCTTCGATTCCGTCAGTGAGAACCGATACCCATGAGCAGTTTCTGCACCGAGCAGATTCACGAATGACTTCTCCGTGATGATGATCTTCCTACCCAGTATGTAAGAAACCACCTGAGTGTCATCACAGTCGGCGTGCTTCCAGAATTCCTTTACCAGCTTCTCATACACCGGTCCTCGAAGTCGATTGAAGTAGTTTCCCCAACCTTGAGCTTGGACTTCAGGACGGAGATCAAACCCATTTGCAGCCAAGTTGTCGAGGTTGAATCTCCATTCTGTCAGGACTTGGAGTTCCTCAGGAGGAAATACACAGTGAACGGCACAGCCCCGTTCTGCAATAGGAACAATCTCCTCTTGAGCTTGAGCTTGTTCTTGTGCTGGGTTCTCAGAGCCCCGTTGACCCGTTGCCAAACCGACTACCATGTGAGGGAACTGAGGTGCATCTGCAGTAGATCTTCTGGTTTGTCTCACCATTTTGAAGAGGTTGAAGGTTTGAGGTAGAAGATGAAGTTTGAAGGATGAAGAGAGATCGAGAGAGAAATCACGAAGGAGGCGGTTTTGAAAAGCAGGGAGTGCGAGAGTGAAAAACCGGAAGTGAGAGAGAACGTGTGTGTATAGTGGGTTTTATCAATTAACCGTTGTTGATTCAAAAAGCACTTTAAGATCAACGGTTGAAAATTAAAGATAGATAGTAACAGTAAAATACACAATCACACACAGAAGATAAGCATATCTACACGCAATCATAACAGACTGTCACACGGGCACAAGGAACTATGCATCAGAAATTCTGACGCACGTGTTGTTGTCTCAGCTTCAGAGTCAGTACCAGTGGGCACACACACTCTGATTGAGTTACCTTCTGGACTAGACATCTTCTGATCAAGAAGTATCATAGTCAGAGGTTCTGATCTATCTTCACTCTGGACAAAAGTCCATGTTTAGATTTTTCAGAATAAAATTAAATCTATCTTCAGCTAAGGGCTTTGTAAAGATATCTGCCCATTGATGGTCAGTATCAACAAACTTCAGAAGAAGTACGCCCTTCTGCACATAATCTCTAATGAAGTGATACTTTACCTCAATGTGCTTTGCCCTTGAATGCAAGATAGGATTCTTGCTTAACGAAATTGCAGCAGTGTTATCACAATAGATTGGGATATTGCTCTCAAGGATCTGATAATCCTCCAGCTGATGTTTCATCCAGAGCATCTGAGTGCTGCATATTGCTGCTGAGATATATTCTGCCTCTGCAGTTGATAGAGCAATGGTTGATTGCCTCTTGCTTGCCCATGAGACTAGATTGCTTCCCAGAAATTGACAATTTCCAGAAGTACTTTTTCTCTCTGTTCTATCTCCAGCATAATCAGCATCACAATAACCTGAAAGCTTATACTCTGATGTTTTCTTATACATCAAGCCAAGGTTAGTGGTGCCTTTCAGATACCTTAGGATCCTCTTAACAGCAGTTAAGTGGGTTTCCCTTGGATCTGATTGGAAACGAGCACATAAATGAACACTAAATAATATGTCTGGCCTAGATGCAGTTAAGTACAGAAGTGAACCTATCATGCCACGATAGAGCTTCTGACATACTTTACCACTTATATCTTCTTTTTCCAGAATGCATGTTGGATGCATTGGAGTCTTGGCCACTGTAGATTCCAGCATATTGAACTTCTTCAGAAGTTCTTTAGTGTACTTGCTCTGATGGATATATGTTCCTTCTGGTGTTTGATCAACTTGTATTCCAGAAAGTACTTTAATTCTCCCATCATACTCATCTCAAATTCAGCCTGCATCATCTCAGAAAATTCTTTGCATAGAGATTGATTAGCAGAACCAATATAATATCATCAACATAAATTTGCACAATTAAGATATCATCTTTATAAGTCTTGCAAAAGAGAGTTGTATCTACTTTACCCCTTACAAACTCATTCTCCAGAAGGAATGAGCTAAGTCTCTCATACCATGCTCTGGGAGCTTGCTTCAGAC